>NC_077224.1:9424484-9730952 GCF_024763615.1 Phlebotomus papatasi | reverse complement strand
ATTTCGCATTTCATCTCGGACAAAATGCACATACATGCACGTGTGCAGAGGATCATATTTCAACTGGGAATGGATTTTTTCCAAGAAAAGTTGCGATCGTGTAAGTGTATTTTACTAGGGCCATCAAGTCTTGTTCGAAACATGTCCTAGTGCATACAAAGAAGGAAAATCTCAAATTTCATCTTTTTATCACGTATGGTGTTTTTCCAGTAAAATATCGTACAATTTTGAAACTTTTATGAGACATTTTTCATTGCATGTGTGAAAAATAATATTTGAATTTCGCAATATTGGATAATTTTTTAAGTGATGCATAACTTGAACTGGATATTTCAACCAAGTGTGTAAAATTGTTGTTATTCTATAATCGACAGTCAAACCAATAAGTTTGTTTTACGAAAGATAGGCCAACCTAATTCACGGAGAATACATATTTCGGATACACAATAACATGGTGAGTTCCATATTTTTTAATAAAAAAATTCATAAAAATTATATTTGACGTAAAGTGTTTTGCAGTTTTTGATAAATCATAATCCTACGAAAGAAGAAGCTGAGAAAATTTTGGAAAGATTTACACGAAAAAGACCACATTCCGATGACCCGCCATCTTGGATAGAAGAAATTTTAAATAAAATGGAACGTGACATAGCTTCTGAGAAGTTACACAAAATTCAAAGGAGTGAGGTAGAGGAGTCTAACAAAGAAGTTGAAGATCAACTCATGTGTAAAAGAAAAGATAAGCTCACAGAAAAATACTTTGAAAAACAGGAGAAAAATCTTTACCTTGTAGAATATGTGACTGATTCAGAAGGAGATCAAGTACCTGCGGAAGATTTTTTATCTGATTTTGAGGAACAAACGTTATATTATTCTAGGAAACCTGCTTCAGATCATGTATATTCATCTGAAAATTCTAGTAGTGAGGTATAATTTTCTATATCATTTGCAATAAAAAGTTAAAAGTATAAATTTAGAGCGTTTTTAACCCAAAAATCCCTCTCCCCTTTCTTTCTTTCGTTGAAAATTGTTCATTACAAACATTTTTCACAATTATTTAACATGGTGTATCTTAAAAAATCACTCAGAAAAAATCTATATCGCAATGAGTACGCACAGCTTGAGACAATTAGCAGAAGCTTTGGCAAAAGAAAAATCAGAGTCTGATTTGGTGCAATTTATTTTACATAAAAAGACAATAGCGCAAATGATCGGCCTACTTTATGAAAACAAAAATGAGATTTTACGTCGCGGTGTAGTGGAAAAAATTTCAAGAAAAATGAAAAATGGAAAAAGCATGACTATTTTGGAGAAAAAACAATTGATGGTACAATTCTTTAACACTAATGATGAAAATACAATTGATAATTTGTTCGAGATATTCTTTGGCGATCAAATTTTGGATTGTGATAATGTAGAAGCAGAATACGATATTGTACAGCAATCACATAAAATCTGCAAAATATGCTACAACAATGAATACGATACCGCTTTCCTACCTTGTGGACACGTTGCTGCTTGTCAAGGATGTGCTTCAAAAACAAGACATTGCCCTATATGCCGAGAGCCATACGTTGAGACTACAAGAATATATTTCTCGTGAAGAAAACAAAAATGAAGTCAACATTTTTTTTGTGTAATGAAAAACTACAACCGACTAAGTTATAAATAAAATTGATTGTAAAACAATGAAATGAGTTTTCTTTCGCATCTGATCAAAGTATCATTATTTTTTTTGTTTTTATGTTGCCATCAACATGAGGAATCATGTGAATTGTTTAAAAGTAGTTGCATGCAATCGAGTAGATTTTGTCAAAGAAGTTCGATACAATCATTTTGATTGTGCTATAAAATGTAATTAAAACAATCCTGCTAATGCTGCAAAGAAAAAATCAGATTACGTTGAGAAAAAATGACAGACGCCACTTTGAAGTTTTTTTTTCACGTGAAGAAAATATTTTGATGCAGAAAAAATGCAAGATGATAAAAAATATGATATCTCTCTGCAGATTTTTTTATGTTGGTAAAATTTTTCAGTGCATTTTCATATTGATTTTTTTCATGATGCATCAATGAAACATGTCGTGTTTTTCTTGATGCATAGATGAAACATTGTGTGATGTTGAAATAATTGATTGTAAAACAATTTCTTTTCACAACAAGACAAAATTCTCACAAATAATTTTATTTCATTGACTTTAATCTTGCTCACATAGCAAATAGGTGTGATTATGAAGGAATCACACCTAATATGTTGAGATGAAAAGGGAATGTTGGTATAGATAAATATTGGCATAATGCATAACCCTGGTGCAATTGAAGTTTCATTTTTTTCTTCATTCTTCTTATCTTAAGAGGATTCAGATTGCAAATATACAAGATTAAAACAATTTACATTTACGTTTTCTCATCTTTTTATTTGACATCATTTGATTTTTATACACATGTTACATTTTAAGAAATATTTGATTTACTTGCTACAAAAGGAATTTCATGAAACAGGCGAAAATAATTGACTGGTGGATCAAAAGTATTGCTGTTTGAAAAATTAGAATTTTCCAATCTTTGCACACCTAAAGATTTACAAACATTGCTGTATCTCTCAAAATATTCTTGTACATACCACTGTACAGAACTATTGTAAATCAAAGTTGCATTTATAAATTCAGAAAGTAACATTAATTTTTCAAATTCTGCAATATTTAGAGATAAACGATCAATTCCATTATTTTGGCTGAGAATAAGTAGTTCAGAATTTTCCACAGCGCAGTAACTACGAATGTTCACGCAGTTGTCAAGTTGAATATTCAGCAACTCCAGTTTCATGTTGGCATCATCCTTTCCAGCATCCTCTCCCAATAATTTCCTTAAAGTTTGTTCATTGGCACAGAACGTTGTCCATGTATTTTGGGTGAATTCTACAGCGTCAATTCCATCCCAGTAGCTTACGGCACATATTTTAGCAACTGGTGAAAAATTCTCTGGAGAAAACCCGATCGTGATAAACAATGTACATGTTCGATTTAGAAAATAGGTGTATGCATTCAGTAGTTCAGGAGTTGTATTTTGTTGTCGATTTCTTGCATATTGTTCCTCATCCTTTCGAAGTTCCTCAGCAGGATCAGGATTATATTTGTTGAAGTGCTGCTTTGCCTTCATTACATTTGGAACTTGATGTGATCTTTCTTTTGTCTCCATATTTTCAGATAAGTTATTTTGTGATTTATCACTTTTCACTAAGAAAATGTCTTCCACTCATCAATAAATCAGGGATACAAATGAGACTTTTTTTCCAATGTTCAAATTCCTATAAAATATTTTAGGATCTTTTGATCGTACTGACGAAATTTCCCGAGAAAATTATGCAAACGTATGCAAAATGTTTGTTTCATACACGATGAAACATGTTTGGACATGTCATGTCATGTTCATATCTCAGAATAAAGTCTAGAGGTAGGATGCGAGGGGCAAATATAACATTTTTCTAAATAACAAGTGAAGTTACTTTTTTTTAAATTGTTTTTCAATATAATAAATAAAATTTTGTTAAGATTTATTCAGGGGAGGATGAAGCTTTACGGTCAAGAACTAAAATTAATAGTATTCAGTGATGAAGTGCTAGTGAGTGCAAAGCTAAATTTCTTTTATCAGTGTAAGAACGCAAATGTTTGACTTTATTTTAGTGAGTATCGCTTGAATTTTATTTTTTATGCCTATTCTACTGAGAGTCATCTTAAAAAAATTGATCTTCTACTAAAGAAAGAGGATTTCATCTTCGATTTTGTGATATGTGCCACAGAAATAGACATAAATTTGATAATGAGTCATCAATGAAAAATGCATAAGTTAATTCAGCATCCCAGGTACCGAATTATAGAAGTGTATACAACATTTCATTCATAAAAATCAATTTTATATGAAAAGTCGGTTCCTATTTTATTTCACTCTGCTGCCATTTCTCCAACATAATCAAATTCTTAGGTAAATATTGTACATATATTTAAAGATATTTTTCATTTTGCTAAATTATAATAAGAGAAAACACAAATCAATAATTCACTTTGAATAATTTTGTTCTGTAATGTTGTAAAAATTCTCTAATGTCAGAGAAAAAGAACATTGTAATACAAAGTTATGAGAAATCTAACACTTTTTCCATATTTTCCCACTTGCGATCAAGAGAGTTAAATGATTCATACACAAGACAAGAAATTTTGCCCTCATTGACATTTTTTCATTCATCTTTTAATTCTTTTATTTGATGCATGATACAAGAGATCATTTTCGAATAATCCCACAATTGTATAGATATGCATAGCAACATCTTTGATCATCAGTTTGTTTATTTGAAAATTGGGGATCTTAAACCCAGATTCTTGAAATTTCATTGCAGTCATCATCTGATATAAGCAGAAATTCAATAAATTTTCACGAAATTTATCACTTCTTATCTGAAATAACTGAATGAAAAATATTTTTTAGACAAATTGCATAAAGATCGTTTGATCGTATCATCAAGAGATGTGAATGATGTCAGATATAATCAAGTAAGTGCAAAAGTATGATATTTTTCGGTAATTTATGTTACAATTTAAATAAAAAAGACAAATATTGCAAACAATATTGAAATACGCAAGCTCAAAAGTTGCATGCTTTGAAAAAAAACTGATTACATGCAAATCTCAACTCAATGACGTTTCAATATCTATTGATCAATATCCAATGAAAATGGTTTAAATTGCATGACGGCATCAACATCATGCTGTTCAATAACCAATGAAAATTATTGATAGTTCTTATCGCCAGTAAAATTAGTGAATATTGCGAAATTCCGCTCAATTTTATAATTATATTGCGCACTGCAAGACATTTTTCCATGTTGCTTCATTCCTCTGAAGGAATCAAATTGTCGCGCAAAGACTCATATAAATAGTCTCTCCCATATGGTCTCGAGCGCGCGAAAAGGTCTCAAATTGCATTTGCATTTTTCCACACTTGGACAGTGCATAAGCCAGAGACTAGAGAGAATCCCGCTTACTGCATAGGAAAGACTTCTGGCAAACCTTCTATCATGGCATGAGTGGCATAATGGATAAGGTGCTGGACTCGCAACCGAGAGGTCTGGTGATCAATTCCCATGGATGGCAGATCTTTTCTCATATAAATTATATAAGCAGAAAAAAATTACATGAGAAAGAGTCCACCAAAGTAATTTCCGTTAATTTAAAATATTCAAAATGTCCATCAAAAAGCGCAATATCAAAAAGTTTTAAAGTTCTAAAAAGTTCAAGATGGCCGTCTAAAGCTTACAGTTTAAAAGTCCAATATGGCGACTGAAACGATTCACATTCAAACAACAGTATCGTATTCCATAGCCAATGAGAATGTTCTCCGCAATAGGACCGTGCTTCATAACCAATCAAAACGCTTGCCCCCCTCAACAGTATCATGCTACATAAGCAAGCCACGCCCACAAAACAGGATCGTGCTTCATATTCAGTTAAAATAATTAACCAAATCTCCGCCCACAAAACAGTATCGTGCTTCATAACCAATCAAAATGCTTCCCGCAAAAGTATTGTGTTCCATATCCACAAACAAGCCACGCCCACAAAACAGGATCGTGCTTCATATTCAGTTAAAATAATTAACCAAAATGCAGAAGAGGAGAAGGAGGGGAGGAGCGCGGAGCGGGGAAACCGACCTGCACGTAGACCACCCACCAGAGCTATCGATGTGGCGTCACAAAACAGTCTCGTGCTCCATGGAAAGCCACGCCCACAAAACAGGACTGTGCTTCATTATTACTACTCATATGTGATGTGTTTTTTCTGCCCCAACTTATAGTCATCCATTTGGATGTGATGTTGCTAATATGGCATGGATGAAGGATAGGCTATGGAGTGGTGTCTATTGGGTCGTTTTGTGCTGTCTTCAAGAGTTTAGTTACTTCGACAAGCGCCACAACAACGTTCAATAGAGTGGCTCAATGTGTGGCGTTCGTTTGAAGGGAAAATTTGTTTGATTTTCCGCTTGTTTGACTCAAGTGAGTGTGGAAGAGAGTACCTCAATGATGGACCAGGATGAGCACAAGATGAGTGTGTGCTTGGATTGATTTATTTGTGGGCTGTGTCAGCATGAGGTGCTACCCATGCTACCTTTCCTTATTTTTCAAACCACATTCACAAGTTTATCCTTTTTTTTGCTACAACTCTGGCTATTTTTACATTTAAACCATTTAAACAGTCCCATTCCGCCAAAGTGCACACAATTTCCACCACTGAACTCAGGTCTTATTCTTTAGCATCTCCTGACTTTTTTGCACCCTCTTTTACTCTAAATCAAGGGTTGATCATTCATTTGAGAGTAGTGTACACGTACACTTCGCGAGAGTATTATCAATTTAGGATAACTAATTATATACAATAAAAAAAGCAATGACATGATTGATATGACTGTAATATTCCAAAAAATATATATTTGTAAAAAAGTATAACGAAATTTAAAATAAATAATATATATTTGAAAAAGTATATTAAATTATTTCTTAATATTCCATCAGATTGAAGTTTTTTTCTTGGAAAATAAAAAAAATAAAAATAAAAGTCAAGAAACAGATTTGATTTAATCAGAAAATAGGTTTTTATCCATATTTGGTAATTTTGTAAAATAAATTTTTTAAAATACCTTAAAACGTTTAAAATGTTTAGTATAAATCCGATTTTTTTATATAATCGTAATATTTCCAATAATATTTTGCAATTCGTCGGTGAACTACTCAAGTACTGATTTTTTAGATTATTTAATTTGAAGTTATTGATTTACCAAACGCATGAGAAATATTAAATTTGATTCTATTTTATTATTATAGAATCTATGGATTTTTTTTAATAAACATATTTTTTAAATTGCGCAATGAGCTAAATGATTAGTATAATTATTCATAACAAAACACATTGTTGTTTCTAATGATTAGCGCACAAATAATTTTGTTTGTAAACATTTTATTAAAATTTCCTTCGAGAATGAATCAAATGTAGATTTAGTAATCTCACTCTCTCGGAAATTTGGAATTAGGATTAAATAAATTAGGAGTAAACATTTACAAACAAATGTTATTCTGAGTTGGTCATAATACTTTTAAAAAAAAATACGATACTCAAATAGAACGTTTCAAATAAACAAAAACAATTTATTAAACTTTTTGTAAAAGTTTTTAACAAATTTTTTGCAAAATCACGAACTTGTATCATTTTGAATGCTTAGCATATCAATAATAGGTTGAATATTTCTTTTTATTTTCTTTATTTTTTAATTTACAATATACAATATAATTATAATACTTGGAATTGATTAAAAAATGTAGAACATTCCTAAGAAGTCTTACTTTGATATTCAGTTTTGATTTATTTTTGTTACTGGTGAAAATTAAGAGTGCAATTTTTCTATTTTTCTTTTTATCTACTTATGTTCAAAATAATAAATTATTAAAAAATTTAAATTAAATGATGAATGATGTATATGCCTTTCTGCAAGCTAGTGCTTTGGGAATTTAAATTACAAAAAGATCTAAGAAATATTATTCAGTGATTTTAATTTGATTAATTGATAGATATGAGATCAGAGCAGAAAATTCAATGAAATAAAATTTATCATTGCATATAATTTGTGAAAAAAAAGTTTGTATCAAGATGATACATATTTAAATGAATAGGAAGGGAGGTTTTTACTGCAAATAAATAGTGGCCTTTCCTCAATATTTTTCATAAGGTAAACTATAACATCCCACTTGTCTAACTCAAACCGGGGCTAATTATGCATTGGTCTCCCCTACTTACTAATATTATGAACCAGTTTTGTCAAAATTGTTGAATTATTTTATTTAATATTCCGTCGGATTTTGTATTTCTTTTCTTGTATACACCATTCATTATTTTTAGGAACAGACTGTTAAAATTAATTATTTGGTTTGTTCTAAGTTTTTCTATTTGTCCTAGTTTTATTACCTAACTATTACCGGTATTGCCATTTACGAGTTTTATTTTTTTTACGTATCTCCGACGGCTTTTAGAATCAAACATAAAGCGCATCCGAAAATTAAAAAGAAAATATCGTTTCATCGTTTTCCGGTTTTCTGTATCGATTAAAGAAGCTGAACGGTAATACGGTCTACAGATTTGAGGTTTATTCATATTACTTGAAAAATTTTAAAATACCAATTTGTTTGGAAGTTATAATATTTAGGATTTCGAGAGCTTCGGGAACTAGGTTAGGCTAAACCTATGGCCTTAAGTCCGTATAATGGATGTCGACTTCCGGGATCCGTTTTATTGTTTTTCGGACTAATTCTTCGAACAATTATGAAGTCACAGCTAACTGATAAAATGTTGGAGTATTCTTTCATTCCTCGACATAAATTTGTTAAAAGCTTGGTTAACACTAAACCTACGACGACGTGGCCAAATTGACCAGTTTAAAAACTTTTTAAAATTAACACATGTTTAAACGGTACACTATCACTATCAAAATTTATGAATTTCTAAAAAAAAAATGCACGTAATATATTTTTCAATGTGTAAATTTTAAATTTTTCTCTTTTCCAAGAAAAAATTATTGAGTATCTACGGTATTTACCCTACAGCGGTCTGTAATTTAACAGAGCGCGCTAAACGACCAAAAACGGTCGGTGCGGTTGGTAGGTTTATTGTTAAAGCAAACATTCTATTTTTATGAAGATTGATAAATTTAAATTAAATTGATAATTTTTTTAACTCATAATCAAGATTGAAAAAAGAATGGTTGGGGATTCTAAAGTATCGTATAAGAAAATTTTATTTTAGATTTTCAGAAAGTTTTTAGAGCACATGGTTAGGATTTTAATTGCGCTTTTCTGCAAGAATGCAATTCTTACGCTTTTAGGCTATAATTCTTACGAGAAACGCATACATAATTGCAACCTAAAGAGGGTGTAGTATTTCTGCCCCGGTTTGTTCGTGAGCGATCTTGTTTGAGACAACCCACTTGTCCACGGATTCTAAAGTGGCTCATTCGGTCCCGGGAATTAAAGAAGAATATAGTAGTGAAGTTAAATAAATGGCTACAAGAGAAATTATGGGTTATTTTTAAGAACGTAAGAACTTATCGTGCCGTACCTTCGGTCGTGAGTCGTGAGTCAATTGATGGTGCTTGCGAGAGGTTCTACGGTTTTACTGTACCCCGAGAATCATAAAAAATATTTAGAAATCTCCATGATATTAAATTGCAAACTACTATAATACGTAATTCAGAAAAATTGGAATTCAGTTTCTCAAATAAAAGAACTCAAATTTTGTCCAAAGCTTTCGATCCATTGTACTTAAAGATCCAAGGGTACTTTCTCAGAATTCTTGGACTGAGGAAGTATCAGAAGTATCCGTAGCAAGGGCCGAAAGTTTTGAAGAAAATTTCAGTTCTTTTTCATTTGAGATAAAGAAGCTGCCTCTAACGAACATGAGAAGATCCGAAGTGTCAGTGTAAGAATTTGAAGCTATTTTTGTAAAATTAGAACCTAGAATACTAAGGTAAAGTGCCCTCGAGTCGACCGGTTCCTCGACTCGACCGATGGTCAATATTTGAATGCTTTAATGGTGAATATCTATAAAATTGTCACTGATTCGTATTTATTTATGGAATAAATAATTGTCCTATTAATGTTAGATCATACGCCAAATATTAGTGCAAATATAAATAAATTGAATAAATAACTCTACCGGTCGAATTGAGGGCACTTTACCTTAACTAACTATAATAACTTATAAAACTGTAAAAATTTGATTATCACGCATGTTAATACCCAAGAAGCAATTTTTTCTTAATATAGTCTTGTAGAATTCCTGAAGTAAGGCACTATAGAACCAAAAATCATTTTATTTGCTTATAACGCTCTTGGTTCCATCACTGAGATTACTATAAGTCAAGTGGCGCACTCTTAAGGATCTTAAGAGATTCTATAGGAATTTCAACAGAAAATTCTCATTTTAAGTCTTTTAAAAGTGCACTAAAAGACTTGTTTAATACTTGGTTCTATAAGGCAGCTATTTTGCTTCTTGGGTAGGGAAAGACGCGCTACCTTCGGACGATTTATGCTTCACACAAATAATTTTTTCAACGTGTTATAAATGAATTTGATCCATTATAAGATCATATTTTAATAGCTAGTACAATGCCTCAAGTTTTCAAAAAAAAAAGCTATGGGTCAAATCCATAAGGAACATAGAGAAAAAAATGAATTGTCCGAAGTATGAGTCGTCCTAAGGTAGCACCCTTTCCCCTACTATTGAAATCGTATAGTAGTCATTTCCTTCTTTTGTGGTGTACATTATTGCTCTGAGAGCTTTTCCCTTGATCCTGTCAGTATACCTCCTTACAATCTGGCCGAATTAAGCCAAATATTTACCTTCCACCTTAATTGGCATCAATCTGATAAAAATAGAAACGCGAACAAATCAATGGAGGTGGCGATTTGTAATTAAAAACCAATTTGCCAATTTGTACTTTTTTTGTTTGAGCTACGGAGTTCACTTGTGCCATTGATCAGGAATCACGAGGAAAGGAAGGCCTGTGTCAAGGAATGATGTATTTGAGGTATTCGGTGTAAATTTTTTTCTATTCGCGGGAACCACAATAGAAACACTATGAATAATCGTGGAGTTGATAAGAAAATGCGGAAAGAAGCATTTGTTGGAAGTCTGAACAAAACAACTTTTTGGACTTACATTGGACTTCTCAGTCATCTCGATGGTTGTATCCTGAGGCTCCCGCAGAGATCCAGCATCCGGATAAACGACAGGACTGAAATTTCGTTCACTCTCATTCTTATCCACATTTGTTGAACTCTCCCCAACATCAGTCATTATTGCAAGAATGGAAATTAGTAGCTTTTCTCACTACTACACTTTCACTTTGAGGCGTAGTGTGAATTATTTTTTTGGAGGGTAGAAATGTCTGCGGAAAACTTAAAATAAGAATAACTTTCAGGCACTGCAATTCAAATTGAGGAAAGTTTGCTTTTCCACACAAAAAGACGTTTTCCCTGGCTTTTCTTTTTTTTTCTTTTAGGCTTCCAACACTCCGCGAAGACGGTTTAAGGTGGACTGAGTGAGACTTTTGCCAGCAAACTGGTGGTACAACATAGTCGAAAAAAAAGTTTGATAATTGATTTTTAATTTCAAGATAATGGTGCGAAATCAGTGAAACGTCAATTAATATGTCTTCTTGAGAGACGACTACAAAAGCACGAGGATTTTCTGATAAAACGCCTCAACACCTTTGGAGATATTTGTTAGACATTTTTCGTTTTATGTGTTTTATATGAATTTTTCTCTGTGCTCGTGCATGGTAATATGCAGTCTTTTCCCCCTGTAATAGAGCCTCACAATTTAGTCATGGATGACCAATAAGGGTATCTACAGTCCAATCAAATTCCTGAAGAAGTTGAGCAATTAATGGCCATAACATTATGATGGATAGTTCAAATGCGACTTTTGAACGCAATCCTTCATGAAATGTTCATTTATTTTAGATTTTGCCATCTGTGCATTCTAGGAATCACCCGATATGCGTCAGAAACTTACATGAATTGTGATTCTTATCTTATCCACATTACAATGTGCTCCAAATTGTTTTTCCGTCATTAGACTAAATAAGATTTAGCTGGGATTATAAATTGTCTCAATGATGATTTTTTTTTCTTCAACAAACTCCAAAAGAAGGACGATCTTTGAAACAGACGTAGATAGGTCAAATTTGATAGTGATATATTGGGGTCATTGAACAAATAATTACGTTGATAATTTTAGGCTGTTATCCGGTTTATAAATATATAATTAAACGAATTTCAAAAAGATTCACATGGTTTATGGAAGAGTTGGGCAGTTTATCTTCAGTACTGGTTGTTTTAAATTATGTAGCACATATTCTTGATGTTTTTTATTGGGCTAAATTTTATTTTCAATAGTAAATTAGCCATTTTGTCAGTATATAAATAATAAATCTTTAGGTCAGCAGGAATTTTTCTAGCGTAACAGGTGTTCGAATTGCATCCAGTGAGCTTCACTGAACTTCATTCACTGATTCATTGAACTTGATTCAATTTTGATTGATAAACCTCATCCCGTACAAGAAAAAATAATAGTGTAATAATAATAAGGCCTTGTTCCTTGATGGAATGTTGTGCCAGCATATATATTTATTATTATTATTATTGAAAATAATAAAAGATATAAAATGAACAGTAAAATTTAAAAAGTGGCCATAAACTCGTTTATCATAGTTAAAATGCCAAGATTGCTCATCACTTCTTCATAATTCATTGGCCAAAAATATTTTACTAATTTCTGGTGTTTAGGGGATTCTGAGCCAAAATTTATATATTGAAAATTTTAAAATTAAATGTCTTACATTTGTCTTACGATTGTAGGTAAAACCGACAGTGAGACTTCCATTCCGCTATTTCAGGACAAAATTGTCCTTCCGGTAAACGTCGGTTTAATCTAAAATTAAACCACTCAAGTTTTCAGAGCTTTCGACGCTGTATCGTGTCTTTTTCAGTGAGTGGGTCTTGGTTGGAGGACACGATACAGCGTCGAAAGCTCTGGAAACTTGAGTGTTTTAACTTTGGATTAAACGACCTCACCGACGCTCACCGGAAGGACAATTTCACCCTGGAATAGCAGAACAGATTACAATGTAAAATACGCAGAAGCTTCTTATTTTCATCATACCTTATGCCTCTTTGAATGAAGTTGTAGAACAATAATACTTTATAAGAACGTTCTGCTTAAAAATCTCTCGGATTTTACCCTATTTTCCCCTAAAATTAAAGATTTTTATATTATTTATGCTGTGATCATTTAATTTTGACTGATCATTTTTACTAAAATAGGTCAGACTGTTCAGTATCACTGGTCAGTACCATGGCACCTTCAAACACTCAATCACAACAAATAGTCCGTAGCCCTACTGTGGGAAAAACAGGCATTTGCCTAATTAAAGTAGAAGAAGAAGGTCAGATCGTCAGATTGTTAATAATCTCATCTAATACTGTCCAAACTGCTGCTGCCTTAATGAGTTCTAGTATTCCGCATTGCTTTACCTATTGCGTCATTTAAGAATGCTTATTGGTTTAATACTGATTTATAGGTTACCTAAAAAATTTCAAAATAGTTGAGGAGTAATTGGATTCCTATGCAAGTCAAAATCATGAAAAGCCAAAATTCCAAAAAAAAACCAATATGCCGAAGAGATATATAATCACATATGGAGCAAAATCGTGAAAAGCTAAAATCTTGAAGTCCAAAATCCCTAAAGCCAAAATCTGAAAATCCAAAGTACTGAAAAACCAAAATTACGAACGCCAAAATCTTTAAAGGAAAATAAATATGAAAAGTCAAAATTCAGAATGGACCAAAACCCCGAAAAACCAATATCCCGAAGAGACACAATCCCGTATGGAGCAAAATGCCGAAAACCTAAAATTTTCAAGTCCAAAATCGATAAAGCCAAGATACTGAAAAACCAAAATCACGAACGCTAAAATCTTTAGAGTCATAATTCCGAAAAGCTAAAATACAAAATGGACTAAAGTTCCGAAAAGTCAATGTCTCGAAAACTCTAAATCCTGAAAGCCAAAATTCAGAACTCCAAAATCCTGATAGCCAATATCCCTAAAGCCAAAATCTCGAATGGTCATAATACTGAAAGGGACGAAATTAGACGGAGGATAATGTTTAGAATAATTTCGCAAAATACAGATAATTTCCCTTAACCTCCAATAAGCGCAGGTACAATCGTGATCGTGGGATTAGCTATATTTTTATAAATTCGGGATTACGAAACATTTTGGGTTCCGGCTTTCAGGATATTGGCTTTAGGGATTTTGGTTTTCGGGATTTTGGCTTATGGGATTTTACCGGAACTCATGAAAATATTCTTTCACTAATTTTTCCATATCAAATCCTAAAAAACTATAAAAACAGTATTTCAAAATCAAATAGAACAACTTTGGATTCCTTGGAAAAAATGTTTGAGTTATTATCTGAACCACTTCCAAACAATTCTACAACCCTATTAATAACCTATAAATTTAGTCCGCAATTGAATTGAATAGATAATATTACCAAGTACCTTTCCAAGGAATTTAAAATTGTTCCCTACAGTTTTTTTTTTGAGTTGTTTAGGATTTGATATTGAAAAATTTGTACCAGAAACAGAATATTTTTAGTGTATTTCTCGTATATGATTTACAAAAATAGTTTTTTGTTTTATTAATTTAAAATTATATTTCAACGTTTTCGCGTTAACTGAATCCATTATCACCATTATCACAATTTTAAGTAGATCTACGGTTCCGTCCAATTAAAAATTAGACAACGCCCTCCGTAAAGAATTTAGAGATATGTTGATTATGGAATTTTGTAGGAAATGGAGCATTTTTTACAAAGCTTTATAACTCAGTAAGGTTACAAACATTAAACCTAGCGATCGTTTTTCGTCGATTTTCCTGTCGCGCTCACTTAAATGACAGACCGCGGTAGGGCAGGATGCAGGATACTCAAAATTAATTTCTTGGAAAAGAGGAAAAAATTAAAATTTAAACACCAAAAATTATATTATACATGCATATTTTAAGCTATTCATGAAATGTGATAGTGACGCTGTACCGGGTAAATATGTGTTAATTTTAAAATGTTTTAAACCGGTTAATTTGACAGAGTCTTGGTAGGTTTACTGTTAGCAATCTTATAATAACAAGGTAAACGGTGGAATCGAACCAAAATCCAGAGCTACTCCGATTAAATAGCTACTCCAATAGCTCCACATAATTTCCGAGATGAACCTATTTTAGAATGCCATACCTGTATATAAACCACGCCTTCTTCCTGTAATTTCGTACTTATAGTTGAAATCTAAATTTGATCTCTAAGAAGAATCGGAAAAAAATCCGATCGTGTGTGCAATGCATTATAGCCACGCCCACTTAGAAAAGACACCCACTTTTAGTCTACGCCTACTTTTTTGATATCGTCACTTGAATCAGTGACTAACTTTAACTTTTTTTTATATCTGTAACTTCAATCTTTCACCATTATTTATCATTTAAAAGTCGAATGATATTTATATCTTAAAAATTGTGACTGTATGTATAAGGGACATTTTAGTAGGTAAAATGGGCAATCTCGGACTAATCAACGAAGAGCAAGTACTGGCACTGTATCCAACTGCAATCAAGGTAACGAATAGCTCCCAGACCAACAATATTGCTTTAAAGTCGTATAAGTATTTTAAGGGGCGTGGTCTAATTTTCATAGACGTGGCGTTTGTGCTCTTCTACAGATTTCAGTCGTAGAAATAATTTGCTATGGAAATATTACATTGAAATTAAATATTAGAGACATAAAAATGTAATCCACGTTGACTATAATCTACTTAAGGGGTGTTACCAGAAAAAATGGGTGGAGTTAAACATTAATCTTGTTAACTTCATAAAATAATTTAAAAAAAAACACCCTTTCTAAAGTATTGCCACTTTTTTAGGAAGCTTTTTAATGATTTTAATTAATTACAAAATCAGTGAGCTTTTTATTTGGTATTCAAGCCATTTGTGTATTGTTGTTGTATAGTATCGACCGATAATAATTTTAATTTGTCTTGAGAAGCCAGTCCCTCAGTGGAACGTGACTGAATTTACGGTGCATTTGACTTGCTGCAAAAGCTCCGGATTTTGTCAAATACTCTGGCTTTGGGAGTTCGGGGTGCTTTTTGAGATGCTCAATGAACAACCTCGTGGACCTGGAAAGAAATGCAGATTGCATCAGGGTAGTTAGAAGTGTGATTAAATACTCTAAAAAAAAAGGAAAGTCTCACTGCAAGTGTTCAATTCCTCTAAAAAGTGTCTCTTTTGTGCGAAGATCCTCGGGGAAAATGGTCTTGGAGGCTTCCACCTCCCTCACTTCCCGCTTCCGTTGACGCAGTGGAACGGGAAGATTTTTCCCAAAGGCAATGTATCTTTCAGCTTTTCGATTCTCGATGGCGTCCCGACGGCGAATACGTTCCACATTTGCTGCAAGGCTCCGCTGAAAAAGTGAATCAGGCATTGTATTGAATCCTGGATAAATTGCTCTGCCTTACCTCCTTTCCCAGACGGTATTGTTCGAGAATCTCCTCAGGAAGGACATAGAGGTCCTTGTAGTCCACTTCAAGTCCTCGGAGGGAATCTCCGGTGGCTAGTACTGGAAATAGTTGCTTTATTCTCTCTTTCGTCACAGTCCTCGAAGTCTTATCACTGGCCAAGGAGTTTAGCCAGTCACTGAAATCCTTCGCAGCCAAATCCACAAGGTCCTCCACTTTATCATGAAGGGGTAGCTTATGCCAGGAATTCTTGTCTACTCTATGGAGCTTTGATTGCCACTTGACACGCTCCTGAAAAAAAGAGGGTGTTTCTATAGCTTTGTGATTTCTGGATTTCACTTTTACGCTTATCAGTATAAACAAGCTCTATTTGATAACAATCTCCCAAACCGCGCAGTATCTTTATTAAGCGACTTGAAAAAGACTTCCTGAAGTTATCGTGGTCTTTAAAAAGTCTTTCAGTTGAGATTTATGATTTTCAGAAATCAGAAATTGACTTTTGAGCTATGCAGTGAATTTCACTGCAGGTAAAATTTATTGAAAGTGTTTTTGTTTAACTCTGTAATTTTATAATTTTTTATAAGGCTTGGTAACTGAATTTTTGGGGTACAGAGTCCGGTTCGGGATTACTAATTTCAATTAATGATTACAGAAATTTGATTTCTCAGATTCATGGTTAGTAACTCATTCAAACAGTTGCAGTTAGAAATTGCTGTATTTTTAGACCTTAATTACTGTAATAATTTACTGGTTTACTGCTCCTAAAAATCGTTTAATAAATTTACTGAGTCACTAAAGTAATTCAGATTTTACTGCATTTTTGTGTTTTTTTTTCGACCCAGTAAAAGAGTAAGGTATATATTGGGTTACAGGGACTAGTAATAAGGTATCAAGTTACTGTTCACAAAAAGCAGAAATCACGCAAAATATTTCTGGAATACGCTTCTCAGTCTAAATAACTAATAACTGGAAAAATATAATCTGTCACTGGGTTATTAAATCCAGTAAACTAGTAACTAGTAAAAAGTAAACTAGTAAAAGAAAGGTAACTTTAACCCATAATACACCTAAAAAGGGTAATATTTACACCGTTTTCTGATCAATACTGCAGGGTAAAATTAACATTTCCGGAATGTTATTTTAACTTTTTCGGATTTCTCTCAATGTAGGAATTTAGTAACAGAGAGAAGGATTCTAAAACGGATTTTTGGCCCCATATTTGAAGAGACGATTCCGGAAACTATACAACAACGAGAGGTAAGATAGTTGTAACTGTAGTAAGGCAAGTAACTTCTCGATAGGCTCCGGTAGGCTGGTCATCTGGTTCATCAAAGGATGAGCTGCTGATCTTGCAAACATGAGGAGAACCCAGGGAACCCAGCCTATAAAGCCTTTTCGGGCAGAATCTACCTTCAAGGAAATGAAGTCGATCTTGTCTTTGACCTAGTGACGGCGTGGAATTCATTACGTCAACTCATTACGGGTGCGTAATCGGAGAACAGTAGAGCGTAACAGGATAGAGTAGCAAAGCGTCCTGAGTCAGGCCAAAACAAGCAATTGATTGTAGGGCCGTTTAGTTAAATAAATAAGTTGTCCTCTAGCAAAAATTTACGAGACTGATGCCTTACTGCACCTTAGTCATCTAGTGCACTTTACTCGTACTCTTTATATTTAAGTATATCTTTAAATATTTACTAAAGAACGGGTTCCAGTACCGTAGATACGGGTGATATTGCACTCCGGGGGTGACTTTGCAGCCTTTTTTTTGTAAAGCTTTTCTTAAATTCAAGGACTTATAGGGATGGCCCACTAACCATGCTTTGAGTATCCTCTGGACGTATTTAAACATTTACTGAACTACGGATCCTAGTACTGTAGATACGGGTGATATTACTCTCCTGGGGTGGCTTTGTAGCCTTGTTTTTGTGAGTTTTTCTTAAATTCGAACATTTATGGAGAGTCTACAAACCATGCTTTGAGTATCCTCTGGACATTGTATCTTTAAAAATTTACTGAACTACGGATTCCAGTACCGTAGATACAGATGATTTTGTACTCCGGGAGTGGCTTTGTAGTCTTTTGCTTTTGTAAGTTTTTTTTTTTAATTTAAAGATTTGGGGAGGGTCTACAAACAATGCTTAGGGCATCTTTTGGCATTGTATCTTTCAACATTTACTGAACTACGGATTCCAGAACCGTAGACACGGGTGATTTCGCTCTCCGGGGGTGACTTTATTAAATTCATGCACTCAAGAATAGTTCTTAGATCATCCCTATAAGGGGTGCAAAGTCAGATCTGAAGTACAAAGTCATCTGCATCTACGATATTTTACTAATGATTATATAGAATTCGTGGACCTGGCAATCAAGTAAAAATTTGCAATTTCTATTTTATTGAATCTATTTCTGGACAACTGGACATTGATTCTAAGATCCTAATAATTTAGTAAGGAATTACTAGACAAAGTAGATTACGACTGAAAAAATACTGGATTTTACGGTCCGATAATGCAGTAATCCTTTATTATCCATCTAGGTTCTGAATCTCTGGACTAACTGGATTACAGTATTGAGTAACCATTCGCAACCCAGCAAATAATAACTGAAATATAGGATTCAGTAATAATGCAGGGGAATGTAGGCATGGTTCGCACAGAGTGAACCTTCAAACGATGCGAATTTTCTCCTTGTTTTCAAAGAGCTGACTTATCATTTCTCATCTCGTTTCATGAGCTTAATAATTATCTATTTTATGGCTAAGAAATAGAAGTAGATTCGTTTAGAAAAATCAATAATTGTGTAATGAATGATAATTATAGTACGGTAATTAAGAGTGCCTTTACATCCTTGCTTTTCGTAACTTTCTTTTTAATTCTAGCACTTGAGAACGATCTTTAGACCATCCTTAAGTGCCCTTATGGTCACTAGACCAGCCTTAAACTCTAGCATTAAAGCAAGGCTTGCGAAAAGCAGGAGTGTAAAGTCACCTGCAACTACGGTACTCTAATATTATAAATTATTGTGTAAAATTTTAATAATTTCATCTCTCGTAGTCGTTAGAAAATTGTATTGGGGTAAGTGTGCCAAATTGCGGCATAGTTGCATGCAAGTGCCAAAGTCTCAATTTTGAAATTAATATTTTTAATTTAAATTGAATTTTTTATTCCTTCTTCTTAAGGAGTGTTGCTTGGACCTTGTAGACAGTTTGACGTCTTCATTTTCTACAAAATCAATCTTAATACATTTTAAATGTAATAAAAATGTAGAGATAGTTTTGGTAGCCTATTTCGGTCACCATTATTCACATAGTCCTCTGCCCTTCGGAAATTATTGCAATGTGTTTTTAACATCATTTCATTTATCGAAGCTACATTTTTTTTTTATACATTGTATAATCTCTAAAGTATGCAAAAACTAAAAATTCATGGAAATTCGAGGAACAAAAAAGGTGGTCGGAATTGCAAGCTGGCCGGAATTTGGTACACTTATCCTAAATTCGGAATTTTTTCAATGTAAATTTTAAAAATGGACCCTCTATATTTTCGAATGAAATAGAAATCAAATAGTAGGGGAAAGTACCCAGGCTTTGCACGGTCCCAAGCATCATAATGACTATTTTTTTCTATGTTTCTGAATAAATGTGACTCGACAATGTATTTTAAAAGCAGAACACCTTTCATTAGTTTTTAAAATATGGGTGCAATGAGTCCCATTTATTGAAAAATATAGGAAAAATTTAGTCATTATGAAGCTTGGGACCGTACAAATTATGGGCACTTTCCCCTATGCTGTTTTAGTATTTTAAAGCAAGTCAAGAACCAAGTTAACCGCAGTAGAATATTACACAGTAAAAAAATTTTGGGGCACTCAATGGCTCAAGTGGTAGAGCACTCGCTCTATGATGCAAGTGTCCCGGGTTCGAATACCCTTTAGGTCACCAGGAATTTTTTTGGCGTTAAAGGTGTTCGCATTGCATCCAGTGAGCTTCACTGCACATTTGATTCCACGCACATGGGACTGACAACCTCATCCCGTACAAGAAAAAATAATAATGCATGTCTAGAAATCCCCTTGCGGGAAGGCCTAGTTCCTTCATGGAATGTTGTGCCAGCATTACTATTATTATTAAAAAATTTTTGACCGCTTTACCGTGATTTTCATTGTAAATTTTACATTGAACATCTAATCGTGTGTACTAATACACATTTGTGTAATTTGTACACATTTTGTCAGAAAACTGTGTAACTTATACACGTACACCTTTTATTTGAAAACTATGTAATTTTACACGAAATATGTAAGAAAATATTCAAAACTGTGTAATCATTCCCAGTTGATTACACGGTTTACAATTACATAAAATTTAAATTACACATTTTAAGATTACACGTTTTGTTGAAATACATAATTTGTGTAACATTACAAGAATAATCGTGGTAAAAAAGCAAACGACGATTTACTGTGTATGGTTTGTATTGGAAGGAAAATTGAGAATTATATATTCTGCCCGATTTAGTCCTGGGCTCCCCTACTGTTCCTACCTTTCTGGGCTTTCGAATGTATTCTGAAATCCAGTTGTTCTTCTCCACACCGAGCCTCTTGGGTAGTCCAACGGGTTCAATCTTAATGGCAAAAATCTCATTCTTTGTGCCATCTTTCTTGGAAGGTTTTGTCTTGAGAATCCCCATGATTGTGGTATCGGAATCTTCGGACTTTTCGGTATTCGTTTCAATGGAAGACGTATCGTCTTCTATCTGAAACTTATCTGTTAGAAAATCCAGTGGGATTATCCGCGAAATTCTATTTTTTAGCTTTTCCGGGAGTGGCTGATAGAGCTCTGCAGTGATTCTTGGCTTGAATGACCCCTTAGGAATATATTTGATTCAGTCATTGGAAGATGTTGAAGTGGTAGAACTGCATTAGTTACCTTCCTGGATGACTTCTCTATTTCCTCAATGAGTCCCCTCCAGTAGTACTTTTCTTCTGGATCATTTTTTTCGTATTTCGATGGACAGATTCTCTTCATTTTCTCACTCACTGCTTGATCGATAGGCAAGGTTTTCTCAACTGAAAACAGCCACTTGTTGCATTCACGTGCTTTAGAACTTAGCAAAGACCCATTCGTGTTCTAAAGTTGGGAATCTCACGTGTAGAACTTTTGCTAAAGCTCCATTCACAATAACTATTTCATTTCAGTGCGAAAGTTTTTGTTAGGAAATCTCTTGTGGTTAATTTTGTAGTTCGGAGTATGTTTAATTGCGTAAAGATTTTCACCCCAATAGTTTCCTTCCTCTCAAGCTTCCTGTAAATTTTCTGTATTTTCCTCCAAGAAAAGAAGTTTTCAGAGAAAATCGCTTAAGGGCAATTGCTCAATTTGATGGTCCATTTGGGAGGAAATGCAGAGGAAAAGTGTTTTGGGGGAAAAGTATACTGGATGGGATTCTGGGATAGAGTGTGAAAATAGTTTTTCAGTGATATTCATTGTCCAATTCACAATAATTGCGAAAAAATTTCACAAGTTGAATTGAATTTTCTGAAGCATTTCAACTTTGTTGCAAGTTTGATTGCTTTCAGATTTTTTCAATTGCTTTGAAGGACTTTTAAGCCATCTCCAGAAAGGGTTTGGTTGGTCATTTTACTCCATCCAGAACCCACCTCATCCTCCTCAAAAAGTGCGAATAAGCAAGGGATGAGAATGGATTTTTGTCCCCATTTTATTCTGAGGTATAAAAGAGAAAAATTTGTCGCTGACATTGGAGATGGACGAAAAAATTTGTATCCAATGCTTTCACCTCTCATGTATTTTTGTTCCAACGTTGGGGTGGATGGGGGTCCAGTGGCTGTGTTTTGGGGGATGAAATCACGAGTGAAAAATCTGCGGTTGCAGATAAAACCACACTTGTACAACAGTCACAGATTGCACGCTTGTGATCTCTCTTTTTTTTCCATCCATTCTGTATCATATTGTTTTTCTAGAGACGCTGATGCTTCTTTTTCATCTGACCATGATATATAGGAAGCAATGTGGTTGAGAGTAAATTTGATGTCTTCTTTTGTCCTCAGAGTCGACACGTGGAAAAAATCGACGTAGGGAGAGGAAGGGCATTCCAGACATGATCTAAGAGTTAATTCTTTATCCTGGAAATCGATGATAGTAGGGAAGACTGGGACAAACTTGTCAAAACACATATCTAATTCTTTCACGAGCTCTGAGAAAACTGAAACGTTTTGTAATAAGCATACCCAAGAAGCAAAATAGCTGCCTTACAGAACTAAGTGTTACTGTGTTATCACACTTGCACATTAAAATTTTAGTATGATTCACATTAATTGTCGCTGGTGAGAGTCCAAATGTGTAATTTGTGTGTTTGAATCATTTTATATTCAAAATTTGATCTATTTGTTGATAAAAAGGTAGGCTTGACCCGCAAAATTTGATATAAATTGATTTCTAGCATTAATGTGAAAAATTAATGCGATTTTCTCTTTAATTTTTTAATGTGAAAAATATTTATGCTTTAGGTAAAGTTAAGCTTATTTTTGCAGGCCAAGTCCACTTCTTTATCAATAAATAGAAAACCCCCAAATATTAAGTGACTCAAAGATACAAATAACATGTTTGGACGCTCACAAGCGACAATTAATGTGAATCACATTAAAATTTTAATGTGCAAGTGTGATAACGCCGTTAAACAAGCCTTTTAGTGCTTTTTTAAAAAACTTAAAGTGGGAATTATCTGTGGAAATTCCTATAGACGCTCTTAAGACCCTTAAGAGTGCGCCACTTTACTTATAGTAATCTCAGTGATGGAACCAAGAGCGTTATAAGTAAATAAAAAGATTTTTGGTTCTACAGTGCCTTACTTAAAGATTTCTACTATTCTATTCTATTAAGAAAAAATTTACTATTTATTCTATTAAGAAAAAATTGTTTCTTGGGTATTCTTATAGGATATTTACTGCTCTACAACATTGCAGAAGACTATTTTCCTCTATGTCGAAAGAAATGTGATTTTCGAATCATTTTCTAAAGGTCGATTTTGTGGAGATTATCAATATTGCTGGGACAAATTTTGTGAGTCTTCGGATAATTTGTGACATTTTACTCTCGCAAACGTTAAAAATATCAAATTATATTATTTCATAGACCTTCTTCGATGTTGTATGTTTCTTAGAATTCGAACAAGGAATTTAGAAAATAAAAAATAACAAAATTTTTAGCCCTATTTTTGAAATATTTTCCTTGAAGAATATATCAATTATTACTTACTTATTACTCAAAACAGTGGCCTCTCAACATTTCATTTTTCCATACGTTTTTGAATAGAGGCACTGAAGACTATTGGCAAGTTTTTTCCTAAAGAGAATTGACATATAAGTCTGATATATTTCGAAATCGTGCACTAAAAGCTATCTAAAAATACATATTTCACAATGCTCGCCGAAATAATACAAGAACTACAAGCAAATTTGTTTAAGACGCGGTGTAATAGCTGCAAAATTTTTGCAAGGGAAAGTGAAAAATATCTTCACTTTTTATTAGGCTTGATGGGCCCCTGCTCAAAATTTATGCACTGATGATTATTTCCTAAAGGATTTGGATTCTTTGAAAACAAAGCCGCTATCTATTTCAGAATTTTACAAAGATTCTTCTCTCAAGAAATCTTTTTGTTGAGAACGACCACTTGGGGTAAAAAGTAACAAAAGGTATGGAGCAAAAAGTAAGAAAAATCAAAACAATTTATGATGTCTCACGGCAAAACAAAACGTCAATGCCATGTGTCGTCGTGTAGTTTGCATTGGTCAAACGATTTGCAGTCTTTTGTGCGTTTTTTTCTAAAATAGCTTGAGAAGTGTTTTTATCGTTCAATTAGAGAAAATAATGTTTTACAAAGATGTAGAAAAATAAATTTCCTATGAAAATATGTTATCTAGGTATTTTTTTTAATTTACGGAATCCCGTAACAAAGCGAATCAAAATGTGATAGTATCTTATGCCTGAAACTATTTGCCCCAGCATTTTTGAGAATGATTACAAAATTACCTTTTAAAAAACAGCTCGATAAATATATTTCCATACAAAATAGAAGAAAATGATTTTCACAGAGTTGTAAAGCAGTAAATTTCCTATAAAACCGCGTTAATTAGAAATTTCTGGGGCGTTCGGGTAGTTTGTAAAAAAATAAAATATCCGTTTTGTGATTTTTTGCCCCAATCTCCCCTATTTATATTTTCTGTAAGCCAGATATTCCAAAAATAGGGCTCAAAATTTCATTATTTTTGTTTTACATAATCCTTCCTCGAATCCCTTGAAACTTTGTAAGTTTAAGAAGGTTCATGAAGGCTATCTATAATAAAAATTTTAAGCCTGAGTTTCTTTTATTTTAGAAAATAATGAATATTGAAATTTTCGTTTTGACAAATTCTGCCCCAGTCTCCCCTACACCAAGAAAATTACGAGGCCAACTCTTAGATTTGGCTTCTGATTTAGTATCCAGAACATCCTCCAGTTAGATCTCAAGTTTTCCTGGTAAATCTTCATTAGAAGCAGACTAATTAGAATTAAGCGACTAATCAGAGAAATTATATTTTTAATTTCTTTTACAAAAAAAAATTATTAAAAAGTTGTTCCTGAAAATGTCCCACAGATGGGATTATCATGAACAGAAATAATGAATCGAGTTCGATTGAAAGTGAAGTAGTAGAATGAAAATCAACAATATTTAAGATATGGGACAGTAGACAACTTTATCACAGCTTAAACTTTTTTCATGACTGTTTTCTTAAGCAAATACGAACCATGTTCAAACTACCTGTGCCTCGTTAGTTTCTCTTGGGTATCGGCTATCTATCTATTTATCTATTCGTAGATAAATATTTATTTTGCTTAAAAATTGTATTTTCAAAAGTGATTAATGCTTGAAACTACCCCACCCTCCCCTAAACATATTCCATTTTGAATGAAGAATATTGTCAGATGTTCAAAATCAGTATCTCAAGCAAGACTACTTCCTTAAACGGTTATCAGGGTATTGGGTTACGATACTAGAGGAAATTGAGGTAGCAGTAAATAAGGGGTAGTTGTAAACATTGCAATTCTTTTAATTAAATAATAATAATAATAATAATTTATTTCTACTCTTACATATAAGTGTATAGGAATTTTATAGTCTTTACTAAGTGTTTTATAAGAAATTAATTAATTTAATCATATATAGAAAATCCATTATTCTTTTCATTAACGATTGCTTATCTCTCAAAACAATAATGTGTATACTTTTGTCCAGTTGTATCCTTGTCCTTTCGGGTTCAAATTGTATACAGTGCAGAAGAATGTATTTTATACTGTTTGTCGTCGAGATTAAGAAGAAGAAGAATGAAGAAGAAGAATGTATTGTGAATCAATAACAAACAGTATCGATAGAAATAAAGTAAAAATTTAGGTACTTTTATGCTCAAAACATTTATAAAAAAGTTCTTGGCAAATGAAATATTGCTACTCAGAAAACTCTTTAAAATTTCCGAAGTGGTCGGGAATTTTGTGTATAAAAGTCGCAAATATAGAAATATTCGTCTTCAAAAGTTTGTTTTTCGCAGCAGCTATACTTTTCTGTAGGAAAAGCTAAATATATCAGGCAGGGCATTATATGAAAATCAAGCAGTAAAAGACTCTGCAAACGTAATTATAGAATTAAGCTGAAATAGGAGAGACCGGGGCACAATTAGTTGATAAATGAAATTTTTCTTGGTTTATAAGTTGTGAAATTTGTTTGAATCAGACCGATTTTAATGAATAAGAAGAGAGGTGTTAACTAGAACATCCCGCACAGTCCAATTCTACGCCTAGATAGTTCTGCCCCGACCTCCTCTACTACAATTTCATTCAATATTAAAAATAAAAACAGAAATGTATAGACATCGTTAGAGAAAAAAGTTTACGGTGTCTTATGCAATAAAAAGTTGGAAAGATTATTTGCATTTTATTTGAAAGTACGTACGACGATTGCGTGCCAATGCAGCAAAGAAACATATCAAATGCACTGTGCAGTGTTTTGTTTTAACCCTTTAACGACGAGATACCTTTTACGGACTGAAAATCAACAATAAAAATTAAACTGAGAAACATAATCAATGATAAGTCTTACATTTAACCTTGGAAAATCCAACAGAATCTGATTCGGTGTATTTTGTGCTTCTATGAACGATAGGGATAAAAATAACCCAAAACTTTAAGTAATTTTTCTGACAATATTAATGAATAATATTTTTCGCTTCAATGAAAAATATTACGTTTGAGTATTGTAGTTTTTAGTAGTTAAAAAATAAATAAAATCAATTTTGATTTGAATATTATATATTTCAAATATTTAATACATAGTAAATAGCTAGAGACTTGCAAAAAATATTCTAGATTCCTTCAACTTTCTACTTTACAATTATGTACAGAATAAGAAAAAAATAACTTTAAGTAGTCAGGAAAAAGTATTTTCTTTATGGGACTCCGATGTTCCAATTGTCCTTAAAGGGTTAAATCAGTGCTTTTCTCAAGAGAGAGCACCGTCACTTTACGTCCTTTATTCCATTCAATGGTAGCAATTTATAATTAAATTAAGACTAATATTTTTACTATAACTTAACGCAATAATGGATAAGATTTTGAGGCTCTTATTCAGAATTGTTTTTTTTTGTATTTTTGTTCACAATTTGTGTAATATTGAGCTATAAAATAATAATTCCATTACTGTTGGGCATTGTCTAACGTACTGGGCACACTTTAGAATTAAGCTGAGAGATTGCTAAACGTAGTTAAATGTCGTAGCTAGCGGGCAAAATATGGAAATTTAGTCAAATCAATATTTAGATTATATTTGTTAAAATTGAATTTAATGAGCAGATTTAACATTTTAATTTGCTGAATTCATATTAATTTGAGCAACCACATTTATGCTATTTTAACGTATTTAAATATGTTTTTGTAGACATAGTATTATTTTAATCAATAAATTACTGAAAAGCCATCAATTTAATTTGTTTTTAATGCAAAATAACGCAAAGGATCAATTTATCTGAAAATTAATTTTAATAAATTGAAAAAAATCCTAATGTGATAGCAAGTGATAGCACAGTGTCGTATTCATTGTAATCGGGCTTGTTACATTCTAACATTTATCTGTGTGAAGCACCAAAAATAGAGTGAAATAGTTTTGTAAGATTTGCCCAATCCATCGTTTTCAATATGAGATGGTGAGATTCTGAATCAAATAGGAATTTTGTCTCCAAGATGAGAAATCCTAAAATGCGTTATGGAATTGTGTGTAACATCTGTTCCTTATTCTTCGATTCTCTCATGGTTTCTTGGGAGGGTTTGTGGAACTCAATGGGAAGATTTTGGTGATTCTTCAGTTTAAATCTTGCAGACTGGCAATAAGAGATTAGGATGGGGACAGAAGGAACAGCAAAATTCACGCGAATCACATTTTGATTTAATATCCACTGATTGCCATTTGATGATTTTACCATTAAAACACTGATGTCTGTGATGTCGGTTTTATTGCTCACTTTTGTCGTTGCAAAATTTCACCAAAGGTATCAAGAGGTGGGTAAATCAGGGATTAGGTGTACTTTGGAATCTGTATTATTCTGTATTATTGTATTCTCTGTACATAAATACAATTAACATTGAACTAAAGTTCGTAAAATTCTCAAATGAGAAAGGAATAATTATTTTAAAAAAATTGTGGGATGCTTGGAAACCTATCGACTGTTTAGCGAAGAAATAGATAAGCTGAGACACCCACTGTTAAATACCAGATAGCTGTGTAAAATCATGCTAAGTTCCGATTGTATGCTCAATGTAGCTTAGTTCTTTTGCTTGATATTTTCAAATTTCAGATTATCAAATCAAATCTTTTACAAATAAACCTTGTGGATCTAAAGTCTATAGTAAAACCGTTTAACATTATGCACTTGACGAGCTTCTTGCTGTGTGTCTCAGCTTAAATGAGACTGCAGCAGATTTTACAGTATTTTGTTAAAAACAGTCAATAAAAAATGAAATTTGATAACTCTTGAAAGATTTTTGGTAGGGTCGACTGAACACCTGTTTGGTAGGAATTTCGATAATATTGAAATTTACTTATGTATCTAATAAAATCAAAATAATATGACGTTTTTTCATAAAGCCACCTCTTTCCATAAGGATCAATGTTTAAATTTTATATCCCAAATGGTATTTACAGAATAGGGTGCCAATATGTCAAGACACAAGTTCTTACGGAGTCATCACACTAGAAAATTTCACATTAAATTTAAAGTGAAAAGTTGCTCATTAAAACTTCTGGAACCACTCGAAATCGCTGATTTAGTCAGGACACATTGCTAGAATTGCTCAATGTCATGATGGCACACGGGTTGTCAGATGAATGTTTTTGTTTTTGAAGCATTTTAGTCGTTTGAGCGAAAATATGCGATTTTAGTGAAGAAGAGGAAGTTTACCTCCTGTACACTACTTTTATGTCGTGCAAAAGGACCCGCTAAGCGAGAAGAAGGAGTTTGTTGGCGAGACATTGGCTCCCAACGCGACCTTCATATGGTGTCGTTGAAATTCTCTGGGACGATTTTTTTGGACATAATAATTTTCTCCGGATGACTTCGGAGGATTTTAAAGAGCTGCTTCAAGTCGTAGGGCTTTATTTTCAAAAGAAGACTACGAAAATAAGGGAGCCAGTATTACCCAAATCCCGACTTAGGTGTGAGTTCCGACGATTGGTGACTCAATTTGTTGCAAAAGGCCTGAAAACCATCAGATCGGCCGGCTGCCTCTATTTTTTTGTATTCCCGGAAGTTGTAGTCCCAAATGACGGTTTCCTGATGCACAGCCTCAATTAATTCGGCCACCATCTCATTTGCCCACTAAATCCTAGAAGTTTATGAAGGAATATATAATGTAGATCGAACACATTTTTGTTTAGCTTTTTTCTTACTTATCTTCCGCACCTATCTTTTTCAAGGTCTTTTGTCCTTTCTTTTTATCAAAATTTAATCACGAATAAATTGGTGAGAAAATTGTGGCGCAGAAACTACCCGAACGACTGCAATAAAGTAGTACCTGATGAAAATTTAATGAGCAAATTTTGCTCATAAATTTGCTCACTTCTCACTAATTTACTCATTAATTTACTCTCTTAAAAAAGGTGTACACTACGAACGTATACTGTTCACCCTTGGAAGCGACAGTTTACTTTAAATATCCCTTTCCTGTGTCATTTATACCAATGAAGGATTCGGAATTGATGACAGTTGCAGTGAAATTTCTCAACAGAGATAATTGTAAATTAATGAGAAGATTCTTTTTATTTATTTCACCATCAATACCATCAGCAATTCCAGCTTTTCTCGTTAAATCATCAATTTCATGCAATTGGGAAGTTAAAAGTTGGTTTCGATAGAAAATTGCAGAGAGAGTGGAAAAAGTTCCTGCGAAGACCTGAGACAAATGAAGAGGAAAGAAGGATAATTTCCCAAATACAGATTTTATACTTTACAGCAATGAGTTTGTTGTTGTGGAAACGTGAGGAAAATGAGCAATTTTGTGCTGGCGGGAAAGTTTTTCATTATTGCAGAGGATGCCTATTTTGTGAATGTTTTGTGTATCAAGTCCAAAGAAACTCAATTGAAGACATCATCCAACATTGATTACTGCTCAAGAGTATTTGCTGAAGTTGCGGGGGCGGAGGGGGATGGAGGGAATGATGATGCAGAGGAAGAAGTTTTGGGGATAGTTGAGGGTGATTTGTGGGGATATTGAAAGTTATGTCGTTTTCTGTGTTAACAGACAATTGATCAAATCAATCAATGCGCCAAAAGCCAACAGTGTACACATATTGGCCAAAATACAAATTGAATAATCTGGAGACACCATCTCTTGTGGTCAAATATTTGCACCCGATTTACTTAGGTCCCATATTCTGCCACATGAACATCGATAACTCCTCATACCTTATCACACATGACCGATTGGACAGTGTTTTAGGGGAGGAAATCTTCCGACAAGAGTCACTGATGGACTCCCTGGCCTTATTTATAAGAGGGGATTTATTCTTAGCCACTCTCGCCTTTCTGTCCTCTCAATAAAGTCCGCAGGGGGAGGGGCGTGGGTGGAGGGTTAATGTGCCATTTGATTGACTATTTATTCAACCATAATCGATTCATTGGCCTTCGTCATTATTCCATTACTTCGTCACTTCCGAAATCGATTAACTAGCGTACGGTTTTCTGTTAACTTTTGGTGGGAATAGAGTTGGCAAATTTCAAGAAATTTCATGAATTTCCGCCTAAAGTAGATGGCGACTGCTGTGAAATTTTTGAAATTTTACCATCTCTAGTGGGAAACGTTTAGGAATTTTGAGCAGATTTACCTCAAAGGTAGAATCAAATAGACGGTCAAATTCGTACCGGTCCCATCAAGAATTTCCTATTTTTCTGTGTGTAATGGCCTCTACACACTAAAGAAATTTATGTCCATATTGAAGCAAATTCCCTACGCTAGTGCAGGAAAAACTCTTGAGTATGGACATAAATTTCTCCAGTGTGTAGAGACCATTACACACGGAAAAACAGAAAATTCTTAAACAGAAAGTCTCAGGAATTTATTTTCAAATCCCATCCTATGAATGCCAATACCCTAATACTGTATCCTTGATCATTTAATTTTAGTTGAAATTTACAAATCTCAGGATTTTTTTTTCATTTTTCAGCTAGGGTAAAGTGGTACAAGTTGGACAGTGGTACAAGTTGCACAATGGTACAATTTGGACAGGGCTTTTTGTCTTGATAAATTTATTACTTCATTTTTATTTGTATATTTTTATTGCTTTAGTTTTATAATTTGGTTTCTTGTGCTTAAAAACAAATTTTGTACTGTACTTATCAAGAAAAAAGCCATGTCCAACTTGTACCAGCGAATTGTCCAACTTGTAACACTAATTCCAAATTATATCACTTTACCCTAATGCTGAACCTAATTTCCCGATCGTGAAAGAGATAGGGATTCTAGCTCATTGAATTCGCTCACAGCTTCTAAACTTAAACTCCTCGGTGATTCACGCCCAATTAAAGTTCCTGAGGATCTTATTCTTAATGGACAATAGGCAAAATTGTGACGAATTGTAAAATTGGTTGATAACTGTTTTAGTTTCTTTTACAATTCTTTCTCTTTCTCTGCTTTACCGGTCCATTGGTCAAAAATTTTATGATTTAGTTATCATGTTCTAAAACTGATGTTCCTTCACTGAGAGAAATCCGAAAAAGTTGAAACAACGCTACGGAAATGTTTATTTTACCCTGCAGTATTGGTCCGAAAACGGTGTAAATATTACCCTTTTCAGGTGTATTAGGGGTTAAAGTTACCCTTCTTTCATGTTGATTTTACCCTTAAAAGGTGTAAAATTAACATTAAAAAATGTTGATATATTTTTACACGTGAAAAGTGTTAAAGTTATGACGAAAAACAGTTAATCGCAGCCTCTTTTTTTCCTCACACTGAGATAAAACGTGGGTGCGATTAACTTTTTTTCCTCACAAATTTAACACTTTTTACGTGTAAAAATATATCAACATTTTTTAATGTTAATTTTACACCTTTTTAAGGATAAAATTAACATGAAAAAGGGTAACTTTAACCCCTAATGCACATAAAAAGCATAATATTTACACTGATTTCGGATCAATACTGCAGGGTAACATAAACATTTTCGGAATGTTATATTAACTTTTTCGGATTTCTCTCAGTGCAGTGTTAAGATATCGATTTTGATTAGTTTTACAGGCTAGCCAATAGTTCAAGTCTCGCCGAAAGCGAATTTGTCGCTCAAATACCGCAATAATTCGTAATAAACTTTGATTAAAGTGCGAATTTGATAACCTTCCCGCTGGATTAAGTCTTGATACATAGTCTGATCTCAATGATATGACCTACGCCATATTTTGCAGCCATTTTGTTGGACCAAAATCCGTTATTGATACACTTTTCATATGGAAGCGTATTTTACTCAAATCTACCATTTTAGGTTGTATGTGAAAAAAATCCGGAAGTGATCTTCCGTATAAGTACAATGCATTAATAACAGATGGTAGTTACTATATAGAATTCCTATTTACGTGAATAGTTCATAAAATAAAATTTTAGAACAAAAAGTAGCGTCTGGTTACAAGTGACAAAATTGTACCAATTCATCCTTTTTTTAAAGGGCTCTTCAAAAATATTTGTTCTTTTCCTAAAAAATCCTAATAAGGTACAATTTGTAGCTTTATAAAGAAAAAAAGTTTCAGTCAAAATGTAAATTATATCTTGAAATATTGAGTGCTTTATAGAAAATTATGAAACATTGGTACAATTTTGTCTGGCACTGTATGTTTTTATGGCCATTTCGCGAATATGCAGTCATTTAATATATTTTATATTTTATGTTTTTCCTTAAAAAAAAAAACAGAATAAATATGCACATTTCGTTTAGGAGATTATTTTTCTTCTACGAAAACAGTTTTTATGCTCTAGAACTGGTTTAGAACTTTGGTCCCGGAACAAAAGTTGTTACCTTAACAAATGCCTATCCAATGATATAGGTCTCATTTGTGGACGCATCACAGATCGCTTTTGCCCACTGTCCTTTATAGTCAAAATCTTTCTGTCTGTGTAATACCTTTTTATTAACAATTTTTCAGTTTCAAGGATCAAAAGATCTCTGAGAGAATTTTTTCAAAGATTTGAACAAGTACAATGATATCCTTCAAAGTTTTTTGAATCCGGAAAATCGAATATTCTTCAAAGGCCTTTGAATCCTGAATAATCGATTACAGAGAGTTCCGCTTTCAAAGAAATTCTCGGGACCGAAAAAAGACCGCGAGTTCACTTCAAGTGACACAGAAAAATTGCATACCCATAGGAGAGGTCTCTATAAGTTACGGAAACGCCGTGATGTATGCGAAACGGGTCCCGGTCAAAATCTCGAACGCCAAAATCCCGAAAGCCAAAATCCCGAAAACCAAAATCCCGAATTCTTAAAAGTGTCATAGCTACTCCCACGATTGAACCCATGCTTGCTGGAGGCAAAGGAAAATCTTCGGTGTCTTGATAGGCCACAAATAAATAGATAGAATATAATAATTTTATCTTTATTAGTCAACGAGTACAACTATAGTGACTTCCAGCGACTTCTGGCTACTTCTTGCGACTTCCATGTATTCTAGTGTTGCACTTACTTTTATGCATATTTTCTGTTTATTCAACAGTAAGTGCAACACTATGAAATTACAATCAGCATAATAACTTAAAGACAATTCATCAAATATCTTAATTAAATAAGGAAGGGGACAGAATTAACAAATAGGAACACGGCTGTTCCGCTACAGTCTTAGGAAATTATTCTAAACATTTTCCTCTATATAATTTCATCCTATTCAGGATTTTGAAAATTCAGAATTTTGGCTTTCGGAATTTTGGCGTTCGGGATTTTGACGTTCGCGATTTTGGCTTTCGGGATTTTGGCGTTCGGGATTTTGGCTCTCAAGATTTTAGCTTTCGGGATTTTGGCTGCCATGGTACGAGATAATTGATATTGTCCATAACTTAATTTCGAGTTGTAACAATAACGCTGAATTGAGTAGATTTTAACCGTTTTGTACGCTACCGACGCAAACTTGAAAAATTTTACTAAAACTATTTTTAAATTTCCGGAATTTACTCATCATGAACCTTTCTGTTAAAAAAAAAACTGTTTAAAGCTCTTTTGTATTTGCAGTAGAGAAGCCAAAATAAACAATTCTCACTATGGAAAACCTTTCATTTCTGTATTTATTTTCATCATCTCACAATGCGCCTATTTGCAGCACTTTTCCTTTTGTTCATACGAAAAACCCAACACTTGCCATCGTATTTGCTTGGGAGTTTCTTTGCTCATTGTGGCAAGTTTTATCGTGGTGCACCTTTTTTTCATCTCCAGCAAATTTGTACGCGCCTCTTTTGAAGAACTTTTCCAGCATAATCATAACAAATCCCTTGCACACAATCTTTCTCTCCTCATCATCATTTACCATTCATATCACAAGTCTGCAACTTTGAAATCACTGCTAACACCTGTAATTTCTCATTGTTAGACTCCTGTTTAATGCCTCATTCTCTGTGTACTCTTTAAATATACACTACGTGAACTAATACCCCGACCATTCAGGCACCAACCGCACCAACTATTCACAGAGGATGTTTTATAGATTAAGTTTGAGCAAATTGTGTCATCCAGACTATAATCGCAATAACAATGGTTTTCTAAGCAGGGAATAATTTTCCCACAACTCAAGAAATATTCTTACAATTAAAAAAGTGAGATTATTTAGACATCTTACAATTATTTCTTTACAATTGTTTGAACAAGATTAATTAGAGAAATCGTCAATCAGAGCAAATGACACTCAAATCATCCAGTTTTTCCTCAGAGAAGATAGGAAAAATTCCTGCCTCCACCCAGAATCGAACTGGAGACCTCTCGTTAACTAGACGAGTGCTCTACCAACTGAGCTATAGAGGCCACATTCTCTGCTTGACTTGCTACACGACCTTTAACCAATTGCCTTGTGCACTGAAATTGCTTACTCTCGGGGTTGCGAGATTTAGAAACGATGTGGTGGAAAAATCACGTACAGGCGGGAGATGGTGGCACTGCACTTGGTCCTGGATCACAGCTCGTACTTTGCTGTTCACCATTAAACTGATCGACACATAATCGATCGACTGATCGATGGTAAACTTCAAAATACAAGCTGTGATCCAAGTCCAAGTGCAGTGTAACCATTTCTCACGTGTATGTGATTTTCCATATAAAATTCGATACCTGATAATGAGGACATTGATCCTCGAGACTTCGTAAATAATAACATTGCGAATATCAAGAAAGGTATAGTGATTCCGTCAATCTCTACTACACCCCCGGCCCAAAATTATATAAGTTTTAATTAAAAAAACATCCCATTTGAAGCAAGTTCTGAATTAGGTTACTCTAAACTTAAATGGCTGTAACGTTCCTTTAAGGAACCGGGCCTCTGGTACTAACATTCTCCAGTCCTAACGATTCTCCGCCATTTTCCTACAGCAGCTTAGCACTCCCAGTTGTTTAAAGGACACTGTTCAATTACTTCCTTCCATCGTTTTCTGGGACGTCATGTCATCCTTGTCCCTTCAGGCTCACTGTCTAGTAGCTTTTTAGGTATCCTTACAGCTGGTATTCGCTGGATGTGTCCAAGCTAGCCGATTTAGAGTGCTCGGATGGTGACCATAACGTCTGGCTTCCATCCACAAACTGTTTCCCTCACCGGGCCAGAACCGTCTCAGCATTCATCTCTCGAAAATCAGTAGCGATTGCTCTTCAGCTTGGTCGGTACCGGTGGCAGCCAAAATCCCGAACGCCAAAATCCCGAATTTTCAAAATTCTGAAATGGATGAAATTATATGGCGGAAAATGTTTAGAATAACTTTACCAAGACACAGCAGATTTCCCTTTGCCTCCATCAAGCGAGGGTGCAATCGTGGGAGTAGCTATGACACTTTTAAGAATTCGGGATTTTGGCTTTCGGGATTTTGGCTTTCGGGATTTTGGCTTTTGGGATTTTGGCTTTCGGGATTTTGGCTTTCGGGATTTTGGCTTTCGGGATTTTGGCCGGGACCTCAGACAGCATAACAGTACAACAGATAGGCTATTATATCCTACTAATTAAATTATAATACACAGTAAAATTGGTGAAAAAGACTTATTAAGATTTAATAATTTTTATCCTTTAAGGGGTTACATTTGTCTCACAAAATCATTTTGTTTTTAAATGACTACCGTTTTCCAATACGGTAGTCACGATTACTCAGAGTCTGTTGAACCGATCTTTCTGAAATTTTACATAACTTGTTTTTAGAAGTGTTGTCTACTGTTTGAAAGAAGGTTTTGCACTTCTTTTAATTAGAACCATCTTTACAGTACAAAATGTGTTGAAAAATAGGGTAAAATTGATACTTTTTCTTACAAAAACTTTTGCCAAAAATCGAAATTTTGTTTTTTTTCAAAAATTCTTCGTTCCAATTAATCCTCTAAAAGAGTATATTTGGTTTTTTGATTTTTGATTTTTTGAGAAATCTCGTCTACCGCAAGGTCTGTTTTTTGAGGAATGGTTCCGGAAATCTGCTACTAACGGTCGAATTTTCAAAATTTTTCAATTTTTTTTTTATTTTGTTCTAAAGTTACTTTTTCGTATCCCAAAAGTTGGAATTTAAAAATATTTTGAACATAACAAATTATTATCAGAAAAAGGCCTATTTTTTGACCTGAGAAACCCATGTAACCCCTTAATAAATTACTTTTAAAGAATTATTAATCCGTTAATAATTACAATCTCTTATAATTTAATTTGTAGGCTTAAGTATAATATCTCTTACACTCTTATGCTATCTGTTATACATATCTGTTAAGCTTATCTGTTGTACTTGTTATAACAGATCTTAGAACATGCTCGTATAACTATTTAGAAGATTAAAAGTGACTTGAACACTTTTTTCAGAGTGGAGTCAATTTATTATACGTGCGATATACCCATTACACATAACCCTAAACATAGGGGCAGGTGAGGCTACTTAGAGTTGTGGGAATAGATTGGTATACGACTTGCCTATTTCGAAATGAAGCTGATCCTTAAAATTATTTCATTTAGGTCCACAATTAATTGGTCTATCCAAATTAAATTATGATAAAACAAAGTTTCACATTTTGATAAAGCAATGTAGCCTCACAGCTCAAAGTAGCTTCACCTCTCCATACAGTGGAAAATTTTATACACTGCGCAATTCAAGATTAAAATGTCAGAAGTTTTACATATTTTACTGTGTAATACACATGTAAGTTTTTCAAAAAAATCATGAGAACTTGACGTTCAGTGTGATGGTACCCTAAAATGTTTTTAGGTAACTCTACCTAAAGGTTCTGTAAAGCTAACTGGGAACTCTACTCTTAACTTCAGTTAGTTTTTTTCAAATTTAAAACTCTATGGATCTGTTAATTCAGCGTCAATAAAAACATTTGGACCAGTGTATTTGCATTGTATTTCCGATTGCACATTTCCTATTTATGTTGATTTGTTGTTGGAAGTGCGAATGCCGAAGGGGGTTTGTGGGGTTGTTTTGGTGGCGTATTTCTCTCACCCACATAGATATATCAAATAATCAACTTGCGGTCTCACCAAACTGGCGCCACCAAATAATGACGATATGTGTGTCTGTGTCAGGATGTTTTCGTTGCCTAATTTGCCCCCGACATTTCAGGTGGGTGGCTGGGGGGTGGTTGGGGGTGGTATGAGACCAAAAAAAAATTACAAAACAAGCTGACAATTTGAAGCGCGCTGGCTCAGTACCTCATAAAGTCCAGCAGAGATCAAAAGCTCCCACACATTTTGACAACAAACATTGTGGTTCCGTCGTCATTTAATATGATATTAACGGCCTATACCACGTTTTGACTTGGCCTAGCAAGTTGATGCCTCACCAGAAATCCATGTTTCAAATTAAATTTTCACGACCACCCCCCACGATACAACGAAAACCTCTGTGTATGATATTGTTTTTACCCCCAGACAGAATATGCCACATGGTATAATCAGATTTTGGCGAGTGTTAATTCAACTCAACCAACAGCCGCACGTGTGGAGAAGGTCAATTAGCAAGAGATTTATATCACAACCTGATGATGTGGTGCTATTCTAACTAGTGCTTGATGAGACATTTTCTAGTCATTTTAGTACACTTTTAGTCATTTGCTTTTGAGTAGTCAAGGGAATAGGGTGCAGTAACCACTTATCGCCACTTTTAGGAAAAAGTGAAAACGACTGTATTATAACTTTTGACCCCTTATTATCAGATAACTCAAATTTTACACAAAGCTACTTAGATATATTGGCTCTAGATTCTTCAAAACAATTGTTCTACAATTTAACGCGGGAGTACATAAAAAAGTGATTTTTATTAACAATGCAAAAATAACCACTTTATCGCCACTTTTTTACCACTTATCGCCAGTTCTGTAAACACTTCTCGCCACCCACTTGGAAAGGTTCAAACTCTATTATTTTGAGCAATATTATGCAAAGAATACATGCAGCATTTCTTTTTCCTCATGATAATCTTATTATTACTCACATTAAATGATTTTTCTTCACTTTTATTTGAGAAATCAAATTATTGGACTATTTAAGAAAGTAAAAAATGCAGATTTAACAATTGAGAATCTATAAAGTGAAGTTAGCGTCGCCTATTGAAAAGCTATGGCGACAGGTGGTGAATCAATTTTAGAATATTACCACTTTCCGCCATGCCTCATTTTTACAAGAAAATAATATAAAATGAAATATTAACTAACTAAATACAAATTTTATGTATTCGTCGAATGTAATTAAATTTTTCAATGGACAAATTATTGATTCAAAATCGCAAATTTTGTTCGATAAAAGTTTCATGACACTTACTATATTTGGTAAGAGATATTGGATTCGATGCACTTGCTTAAAGTATTCCTCTAAAAAATGCTCAAACATTTAAATTCAAAACAAAAAATGAGTGTTTTTCGACTCTATACATAGCAGCAATAAAAATACAAGTAACTTTGCGGATCATTTATTTCATAAATCGTGAGAAATAGCGATTTCAATATAAGTGGTGAGAAGTGGGGCACTGGCGAGAAGTGGTGATTCCACCCTATTGTGATTTTTAACCAAAAATTCACATAGAAATTATAATGTTATATTGATCTTTAATAAAATCTGCACAGAATCCGAGTAAAAAGGATCTAATTTACTAAACGTTTCGTTCGAAAGCTGTGTGGATTTTATATTCAATTTTAACCGTTGTGTGCTGCAACTGTGCGTTCTTTATTTGCAATTTTAACTTTTTGTGCCAGATTTCAGTATAATACTGACCGTTTTTATAAAAAAAATATTAAAAAGTATTTTTTTTTAAGATTTTAAAAATTGATTGATTAAGTCATACTATTTCCAAATTTGCGAATAGTGGAAAAATTGTATTTTTATGTGTCATTGTTTTACATGTTTACTAACAATATTAATTTTGGTTATGTTATACGTTAAAGATAAAAAATCAGTATGTTGAAGATTTAATACACACAACATTCTGAAATACCTATCTGTGGAAGAGGAACGGTTAATTAGAAAATAGTAACGTTATTTTACCAGAGAGAGTTTGTTTTATGTATACAAAATCGTTGATTTACCTCATACCAATAGGTATTCATTACAAAGATTTCGTTCATGGCTTTCCCAAGAATGTTTTCTTGATATTCCTCGTAAGCAATATCAATACTGATATTGCTTACAGGAAATGTTTAAAAGATTCAAAAGTGCTTAATTTTTCTCTTCTATATTTTACATATTTTTTACATTTTTACATATTTTTTTTACATGTAAAATGTAAAAAAAAATTCTTACTATGTAAAGGCACAACCCCGAAGGGCGCCTTCGAGGTACAGCCGCACACCTCGCATAAGTATTTAGGTGTGCCACTCTGTAAGAGCTATATTTTTAAATACTTATAACTTTTATTTGTAAATATGTTTTCCAAATTTCCTATGAGAGAGAGCGAGATGACAAGATCTACGTTTCATTCACACTCATTGAAAAGTGAAAAACATATTTACAAAACAAAAGTTATTGTGCATTGGTCATTATTCTGTAATTAAAGGATTTAATGTCCTCTGTTGCAATACACAGTAACCTCAACCACCTCAGTTGTAACCTTTAAAGAGACCCAGAATATTCCAATCACATAGCAAAATAAGCCACGCCTTCTAAGAAAATTGTATGTAAAAATAAAAAAAAATATATAAAAAATTAATATTATTTTTATTATTTGAAAGTATAGAGTAGAATTTTTATTCAAGGCTTATTTATTTCATTCCACTGCTGCTTGTGGAAAGTATTGTGAAAATGTATTGCAAAAGAAACTTGTAATTATTAATGCCACGCCTACATTTATAAAGTAATCACCCTACACATAGCACTTATAATTTTCATTAATTTTCCCAATAATCTTCACGTACTTAAAAGAAAAACTTATGTTTCAAATCAAGGTTAAAAGCATGTAATTTATTAAATATTTCTCGGACAAACGCTACGCTTTTAGTCCTGAAATATTTTAGGGCGTGGTTTTATATTTATAGGGCATGACCTTTTTACCTCACGTAAAATTTCAATAATCAACGTTTACTATTAACTTGCATGCTAAATAGAATCTCTAATTTATTTTATGTTTATAATAATATGTATTTGAAATATAACTCGCCATAGGTCTTGAAGTGGGCGTGGCTTAAAACCATAACCGCCATGCAAAATGATGAATTTTACGAGTAAAATTCTCTTTAAAACAACCAAGAGACTGTACATTTTCTCATGTTATTTTTCTTATTTGTAATTTACTGTGTATGTTGTAGTTATACCTTTTCTTGAAAGAGGGAAAAAACTTTTGTCCTAGGACAAAGGGAAGTAGACAAATAACCAGCCCCTTTTGCCACCATCATGTGTGATTATGTGAAATTCCGACAAGAGAATGAGACAATGAAAAATCAAAAACCCTTTCGTTTTTGTGCAAATAAAAACCACTCATATGTTCTTTTGCACCTTTTTTTTCGAGGTATTACAGAGAAAATTAAAATGTGAATGGCAGTGAGAGATTGTACATTTGAAGGAAAATTCACTGGGCATAAACTCATCAACAGAGCAATACAATAAAACCCTCAGCAGTTACTCCCTTTATGAATTTATTACTCATAATCTACTTAAAAATTTCTAAAATTAATCGGGCAATACTTCGCCAAGTATTCATTCCTATTGTCCGTTCAGACATTAAAACTATGAATTAGAAAAAAAATCAGAAGAGTATAAAAAGGAGTTGTGAACATATAGAACCACAGAGTAATTATGGAACAAAAGCTCTTTTTGTTCTTTGTCTGTTCCATCTTTGCAATGGCAAATAACGCTTTCCGTGTAGAGTCATCCAGAAGGGTAGAACATAAAAGACAACGAAAAGATTTCCTATAGTATAAATACCTCATTGGAACGCTATACAAGTATTGTGAGAAAACTATGCCAGAATTATAGACTGACATGAAAGAAATTAGAATCGGAACTACTTAACAATAAAAATGATAAACTTGTCTAAAATTATATTTAAAATATTAAAAATATTATTAATTTTAAATGAGATAAAGGCCTAATGAGAAACAAAAAACATGCATAAATATTTAAAAACGTTGAATTATCTCGTATCTTAATTAGCAATTTATTTAATTTATTTAATTTCCAAAAGCGTTCTTTTGCTGTGCCTGCCATCAGATTACCCTAACCGAATATTTAAGTATTTTATTGCAAGTATGTCTATAATTATACATTTAGTAAATATTTATATACAGTGGCGGCTAAAATAATAGAATCACTTTGGAAAGCTTATATTTTTTTAACTTTTGTATTTTTTCCAAATTTGTTGATATAATTCAGAGGTAGAAATCTTCAATTTATTAGAATCGTGGAATAAGGGTTACTCCTGCCGCTAGAGGTCTCTATTTTACACAGAATACGTAAATAGTGAAATTCAGTTCGGCCAAAAAAATTGGAAAACTGTCATTTATGGTTTCTAAATATGGATTTATTTAAACTTATTCGATTTATAGACCACATTCTTTAATTTAAATGAAAGTGGTCCTATCGTGTTGTTCAAACAAAATTTCACTATTGATATATTCGGTGCAAAAAAGAGTCCTCTAGTGGCCAAAACAATACTTATTTGACGTAAGGTAATTATTTGCACATTTCTATATCAAAATTATTCAAACTAATTGGAATAAACAAAAATGCTCAAGGTAAAATAGTGGTCTTTGCGGAGGTGATTCTATTATTTTGGCCGCCACTATATTTCGTATCTCCGTATATGTATTTTTTTTACGAATAATTACTATAAATAAATTTATATATGTGAAAAAAGTTAAAATTTTTCAAAAGATTTTTGAAACTAATAAAATATTTACAATTTTTTTTTTAAATTAAATTGTAACTTATACCTTTGAACTATAATCAAATTTTCCTTCTTTTATAATATTTTTTTTAATTAATTTGTAATTTTTATAATTTTTTTTAACCTTTGGTTTACAGTTTAGTTTACACTTCGAAAGAAAAATAATGATTAATAATAATCTGCAACTTTTTGGTTTTACGACTTTTTTTTATTATATTTTTCAAATGTTTATCAAAACACTAGAAAAGATTCATAAATAGATTTCAAGTTTGAGTACAAGAAAAATCACCAAAAACACGTTTTTGTATTTCGAAACCAGGATCAGTCCTTGAAAATTTATGAAAGTTCTTGGTTTCGTGGTTTTAATTAACACTAAACCTACCAGGACCCGGTCAAATTGACCAGTTTATAATTAACACATATTTAAATGGTACGATGTCACAATCAAACTTTAGGAATTTCTTAAAATATGCATGTAATATATTTTTCAGTGTTTAAATTTTAATTTTTTGCTCTTTCCTAAGACAAATTTGTTGAGTAGTGGAGACTGGGGCAAAAAGTCACAAATCGAAAAATTCAAAATTCAATATATTTCAAATTAAAGAAGATAGCGGCTCAATTTCTTTTCTATAGATAGCCTCCATAGACCTTCTTCAATGTCGTAAGTTTCTAAGAATTCGAATAAGGAATTTAGAAAATAAAAAATATCGAAATTTTTAGCCTTATTCTGAAATATTTTCCTTGCAATAACATAACAATTATAACCTACTTATTTTCTAAAATTGATGCACTGGTGAATATTTTCTAAATAATTTGGATTTTTACTGCTCAAACTCAAAGAGAGAGCAGTTATTTGAATACGAATCCGCTATCTATTTTAGAATTTCACATAAGTTCTTTTCTCCAGAAATCCTTTTATTAAAAATGGCCACTTGGGGTAAAAAGTAACAAAAGGTATAGAGCAAAAAGTAACAAAAAAAGCGAAGCAATTTCTGATGTCTCACGGCGAAAAGAAACGTCATTATCATGTCTCGCCGCTTGTTGTTTGTATTGGTCAAACGATTTGCAGTCTTTTGTGTGTTTTTTTCTAAAATAGCTTGAAAAGGGATTTCTCATTTTCTCACTTTTCTCGCAGAGAAAACGGTGTTTTACAAAGACGTAGATGAATAAATTTTCTATGAAAATATGTCTTCTAGGTATTTTATCAAATTTACGGAAGCCCGTAATGAAGCGAATCAAAATATGATAAGACCCAATGTCTGGTACTTTTTGCCCCAGCATTTTTGAGAATGGTCGCAAAATGACCTTTTAGAAATTGGCTCGATAAACGTATTTCCTTACAAAATAGAGGAAAATTACTTTCACAAAGTTGTAGAGCGGTAAATTTCCTATAAAATTGCGCTAATTAGAAATGTTTGAACCGCTCGAGTAGCTTGTAAAAAAATAAAATATCCGTTTTGTGACTTTTTGCCCCAGTCTCCCCTATGCTACTCTACCGCTATTTGTCATTTGACCGAAAAACGACCAAAAACGGTCGGTAGGTTTAATGTTAAAAACGATTTTCGAAAACTTATTTCTAATGAAAATGAAAGTTTTTGTTACCCAAAAATAATTCTTAATGGAACCATTTTGAATTTATTTTTAAAGAATTCTACTTCGTTACTTATTTATCTGTATATTTAATTCGGTACCTAATTGGTTATTCCTTAATAAATTTCTTGAACAAAATTTACAGGCGGTGGTGAAGCTCTTCAATTTCGTGAAATACTTAAATTCGTTACTTATATTTTAATATCACAAATGTAGTTCCGAATTAGTTATATGTATATACTGATAATTTAATTTTAAAAATAAAGTTCTTATAGGAATATAACCGATTTAGATCAGTTCATAGTCGGTTTTGGATTAAGAATTGCCAAGGAAGCTTGATAAAATTTATTATAACCGTTTTGATTGGCTAAATCGATAGATAAACTAACTAAGTATATACAACAAAAATTTCAGAAGCCAGTTTGAAGTATTTTCGAAGATACAGAAACCGAAAGCTAAGGACCACCGAGTAAATTTGCATGCATTTGCGCGAACAACAAAAACTTTGAAGCACATGCAAAAAAATTCCAATTTCAAATTTTTTTCTAGTTTTTCTATATGATTAAATAGGAAATAATTTTATGAAAATAGCAATCTATTTTAATTTTTTTGGGCAGATTGATTCAAATCCCTTACAATCTGTAACATTTCGAAATTTAAAAGCGATGAGTATGGCCAATTAAATTGAAAATTTCAGCAATATTAAATGAAATGATGCAATAAGTTTATTTCATGTCTGATTCCCTTGGAAAATTATTGCTCATTTAATGTATTACATCACTACAAATTGGCGTGATGTTACCAGCAAAAAGAGGAACTTTATAGACGCCGAATCAATAAGAGATATGTTCTGAGATTCACTTTGATCTCTCCTGGCACAAGTGCAAGGATATGTTGTGTAATTGAAAATGTTCATGAATCTTGTGGAGTTGTTGCCGAAGGATTTTCCAAACTTGAAATATGTTAGTTGTACAAGAGTTGACTCACTTTGCAAAATTCGTACGACTTCGTTAACTATTAAATGTTAGTTAACCAAATCAGTGAATGGATTTTCTTCACGAAATTTTCGAACTATTTTAACTTGAAAAGCTCATTTGAGCGCTATGCAAATTGACGCCAAAGGAGACAAAGATGGTGAAGATATCACAGAAATCCCCAGTGAATAATCCCGATAAATATTCAAAATTTCATTGTATATACAAAATTATATTGTCAATATCTTCTGGACTGTATAAATCATGCTGAAAATTTAGTTGTGGCTTGCGGTCAAAAATCAACAATATGGGTGAATTAGTACACAATTCCATATAATTTATTCCTGGCTACAAACGATAATTTACCGTCTATTAACAATTTGTGGATAATACTAATGTTTAAATTTAGTTCAATGAAATAATCATTGGATTTTTGCTCGTTTAACTGTCCCATTTTAAATAGCTAAACGAAAGGTTGGTAAATGCAAATTGTTCAATCTTATCGCAACAGTTCCAGTCGAAAATTGCTAAAAGAGGTTGGGGACGAAAATTTATATACGGGGATTAGGCCTGTTTTACCACAGCTTAATGCAAAATTGATTTTATTTGTTCAATAAATATAGAGCCGGCGAATACAGAAATAGCCCATGTGGTTATTCATGCAATACTTTATCAGTTGTAGTACAAAAGAGCAAGGACGGCTGTTGAAAACTAAATTTTAAATTGAATTGAGCAAATTTGTTGAAAATCATAATCCTCAAATATATTCAATGGCTATTGTCATTTAAACTAAGATAAATAATTAAATAAAAGATATCTAAAAACCGCAGTGCTTCCAGTGTGACCATTTGGCTGCTTTTGATATTAAATCTGCTCGAAAGTGAATAGAAGACATTTTCAAAATTGTGCTAAATATTCCGAAACTAATCACTATTTTATTTACGAATTAGAGCTTGAAAATCAATAAGAAAAATTGAAAATATTTTCTTTTTGTAAAAATCTTTTTCTTTTAACTTGAATTTAATTGATTTAATTCAATTTATTTTACTTAAACTAGGACAGACTGTTCTCAGTACAAAAATGCCCTATCCTACACAGTAAAAAAAATTACAACCACTACGATTGGTAATTTTTGCACGAGCGCTATGGTTGTAAATTTTGTGTATTGGAAATGTTGTGTATTGGCAAAGTTGTGTATTTTCAATTTTATAAAATGGCTTCCTGTCTATAATTTTGATTGTAGAGCAATTTTGTTCGGTTTATTTGTATTATCTGTGATATGTCTCGGTATTAAACTAAGAAAAAAAGAAAAAAAGAATAAAAAAAGGAAAAAAAATAAGAGAGAGTCTGAGACTTGAACTCATAATCTTTGCGTTGATGGTCTCGTGTTTTCTGCCTGCGCTACCGACTTGCTTACTTCTCTTCAGCAAATGGTCAAGAGTTGCATCGTCAATTTTTCTAATTTACATGATGCTTCCTCTGTTTTCTGTTATTACATAATTATTCCTAATTTTTCACGACTGAGGCACATTTTAAGAATCCAATGAATGATTCCAGAAGACAATTAGGCAGTTAAAAATGCAAAATCTATCTGAAATCTTAGAAAAATTGCAATAGTAAAGAATGGAATTTTGACAGTTCTCACACAAATTTTCCAATACACAAATTTCCTTACACAATACATAATTTTACTAGCATTATGTTAGTATCGTACCACCACTATGATAGTAATTTTACAATTTACAACCATATTGCTTGTGAATTTACACAACTTTTCAAATACACAACTTTATTTCTCACACAATTTTTTACTGTGTATACACAGTAAAAAAATTTACAACCACTACGATTGGTAATTTTTGTACGAGCGCTATGGTTGTAAGTTTTGTGTATTGGCAATGTTGTGTATTGGCAAAGTTGTGTATTTTAAATTTTATAAAATGGCTTCCTGTCTATAATTTTGATTGTAGAGCAATTTTGTTCGGTTTATTTGTATTATCTGTGATATGTCTCGGTATTAAACTAAGAAAAAAAAGAAAAAAAGAATAAAAAAAGGAAAAAAATTAAGAGAGTGTCTGAGACTTGAACCTATAATCTTTGCGTTGGTGGTCTCGTGTTTTCTGCCTGCGCTACCGACTTGCTTACTTCTCTTCAGCAAATGGCCAAGAGTTGCATCGTCAATTTTTCTAATTTACATGATGCTTCCTCTGTTTTCTGTTATTACATAATTATTCCTAATTTTTCACGACTGAGGCACATTTTAAGAATCCAATGAATGATTCCAGAAGACAATTAGGAAGTTAAAAATGCAAAAACTGTCTGAAATCTTAGAAAAATTGCAATAGTAAATAATGAAATTTTGACAGTTCTCACACAAATTTTCCAATACACAAATTTCCTTACACAATACATAATTTTACTAGCATTATGTTAGTATCGTACTACGAATATGATAGTAATTTTACAATTTACAACCATAGTGCTTGTGAATTTACACAACTTTTCCCATACACAACTTTATTTCTCACACAATTTTTTACTGTGTACAATAAAGTAAGGTAAATTAGGAACCTGCAGTGGCCACATGACTCAGTACTCAGGACAAGCCTTCTCTTTCGTTTTCTGGGCAAAGTGTTCCAGAGTATGACACTCTCCACAAAATGGACTTGCGAAAATCGCGACTGCCTGAACCGGGCATGCGGAGATACGAAGATCTGGCGGATGATCCAGCAACCATAATTCTCTCAACGATTAACTGGCATTAAACATCGAAACTTTTATATTTTCACCTTTCAAAATATGTTTTTTAATGAGGTAGCTCCTTGTCGTTCTAAATGATGTGCAAATTTTGCTGAAATTAGAATGACAAGGTTTCAACTTGCTTGGGTTAGTCCCCTTTTTCACAAAAATTTGAAAGATAAATATATGTATTTTGTGCCCCTTTACTTCAAACAAAATTATGCAAGTAATCAAAAAGATTAAAATTTTATAAAACTTTTCTAATAACGAAAATGTGAGTTAACCCCTTGTAATTTCCAAGGAGAGATTTATAAAAACGGGAAAACAGAATAGGCTCTAAAATCGTACCATGAGGAATCTCCGGTGATGGCCAGTGGACTTCAAGTCACTTTACGAAGAAAAACACTTTGAATCTTGCCCAGAGCTTTTGGTCCTGGATATGGACCTTCTTCAGTGGTCGACTAAACAATGTTTTTAGTATTAGTCAACCACTGAAGAAGGTCCATATCCAAGACCGAAAGCTCTGGGCAAAATTAAAAAAAAATGTTTTCCTTTTGAAGTGACTTCAAATCCACTGGCCATATTGGCCATCACCGGAAAGTCCCCTATCTATACATATTACATCAGTTTCTTTATCCAGTTATACCCTGAGGAACTTCGTGAGTGAGGTCAAGGGGAGACGAGATTGATTCGCCGGACCTCACTATCTGGGATCGGGAAGCAAGGTAGGACGAAATAAGACGGACGGATATCGTAGAAAAGTCAAAAGGTATCTGAAGCTCGTTACAGATTAGATCATGAGGAATGCTATTAAAAACCTTGGAGAACACTGAAATATACAAATTTGTCTTTTTACTGCTCGAACTCAAAGAGAGAGCAGTTATATAATTGTCTTTTTTTCAACTTTTCACTGTTCTGGAGCTTAAACGGTAAGAGATATCGACTTCCAGTCTTAGATGACCCCCAGTAAAAAACAATATCTCTCGACGTTTCTTTTTTCCCCTGCCACCCCCGCCCTTACCCTTCCAAAAACCTAGTTTTTTGGTTTTTCTCAAAATTGGCTCATGCTTATTCAATGATTTTCAAATATGTTTTAAAGGTAGTCCAGGCCAACATTTCGCCCAAACATAGCTATGACCGAAAAATTCGCCATTTTGAATTATTGAAAGTCAAAGGTCAACCACTTTGGATGGGTAATTTTTCAACCGATTTGGTTAAATTTGGATTTTTTGGAGAGGTATTGAAATTTCGAACCCGGCTGTATCGGTCCTTATCGGTAATGAGTCGGTTAAGTACCGATGTTTTGATTTTCAAATGTTTTTGTGATGTGATTTATGAATCAATTTGATCTTTAGTAGATCAGTAATACCAAAAGATCATGCAAAAAAACTAATTCACGGTGAGCTCTATCTCATGAGTTCGAGCATTCCGCAAATTTGGGACGCTTTGCCATTTCTTTTATTAACATAAAAATGACTCTTTTGGGTGTAAACACTAGTAGATTTTGATTCTTCAATAGTGTCTTGGATAAAAGGTAAACGGAACTCTATTTGCACAAAAAGTCGTTGAAGTTCGAAGAATTCAAATTCAATTTCGAATTTTCATACTAAATTTTCGAACAAGGTGGGAAAAATTCATCAAATCATCCACTAAAATTCTGGAAAAACAGTTACTCAATGATTATGGAGTGATTAAATAATGGAAAAAGAACAGTAAGCATCGCTGTTCTCTTTTTTTTCTCACAACAATGTGAAAATCGTCACATATTGACACTAAAGCACTTCGAATAGATAGATAGATAGATATTTATTCATCAGCAATGCTTATAAGGAACCACACAAGTACATTGTAATTATTAGCGGCCACCGCCGTCTTAGCGTTGACGAATTTCGAACAGGATGTACTTCAGCCACTTTGCGGAAGCACTGGTAAAAATAAAAGGGTCAAATTGACCCTTTTCCAAATGATGGATCATATTTGACTCTTTGAAAGGGTCACCAGGTACCTTTCGAAAGGGTCACGGTTTTGACATCTATTTAATTACGGAATAAACGAATAAAAAAACAATGAAAAAGTGATCTTTGGTGTTCGCTCAGATGAGAGAAATATGATATCAGTAATAAGTTTACAATAAAACATGATTATTCGTGATAAATGTGCATACTAAATTTCAAGAGATACAAAAGTGAACCTTTCAAAGGGTCAAATACGATCCATCCTTTTGAAAAGGGTCAATTTGACCCTTTTATTTTTACCAGTGAGTATTTTGAAGTAAGAAATTCTCTTTTTTGGATTTTTAAATAGATTTTCGAATTTTTCCAAGATCTACTTGTGAATGGTAAGATTGTAAGTCATTTATTGTTAGACGAAAAGCCACGATGAGCGTAAAATACCTCTGCTGTGGCCTACTCCTAGAGTTTATACCATAAAGCTGTCTTCAGACTAGAGGTTTAGCCCAGTTCCCGTAGGTTTCAGAATCCAAAATAGCAATCAATTTTATTGCTTTTACAGAATCTATTCAATAATCTAAAGATTATTCTATTCAATATTTATTCAAAATTGTGAAACGACTTTAATTGAGTAAGCAGAATAGTATAAAATTGTCCAAGTAAAAGATTCTAAAATAAAACATTTCCTCAGCCCACTGAAGAAGACCCACACCAAGGGTCGAAAGCTTTGGTAAAAATTCAAAGTCTTTCATTTTGAAAAGAAACGAATTCTCTGGCGAACACCGGAAGAGATGCAACCACAAAAACCCAAAATTTAGTTCAAATTCGTTCGATTATTTGTTCTTAATAATCCAATCTTAAGTTAAATTTTCTAAAATATCCTGACTGATAATGAATTATAACAGTTAAGCCATATGGCTAAGCCTTAGGCCTGAAACCCGTATAACAGTATGATAAAACGAGCATAGCGTGCACCCCGAGATGAAACTTTCGCTTATTGCTCGGCCACTCACTCAGTACATGACGAGCACCAAGGCAGTGAAGTGGTGTCTGAGGGTCGCCCTCAGGTGTTCGCACTACATAAGCCTCGATCTCTCTGATTTCGATTAACATTATTAAACCACTAAAACTCTCTTAAAGAATTTCCTGTATTTTAAATAATATGGACTCGGTCTTGGACTCAGTAAATTCAGGATTTCAAATTCGTGTTCTACAAACTTAAGAAAGCCTTTTAGAACTTAGCTTCAATTTGTAGTTTGCACTCTAACTAAACCGCATAATTCATTAGCTTAAAATAACGAATTTTGGAAAATTTTATACAGAGGTTTACGAACAAGATCTTGTATCTTCTATTGATTAAATAGAAACCCCTGGTGTTCAATATATTCTAAAAATTAATTTTATTACCTTTTCGTATTTTAAATGAGGAATTGTGTAGTTTGTGCGAATGATACTAATTAGGAGTTTGGAAAATGTATTTCTAACACAATTTTCAATTTTGAGTAAAAGTTTAATTTTGTCTGTGGTGATTTTGCATAAATATACATATGTAGTCTCTCAGAGCTTTCTCTTCTTGCTCCTCAAACCCAGAGAAAATGATAAATACGAAACGGAAGTTGTGTTCTCCTCAATGGTTGCCCCTCAAACATTTACGCAAAGTACACCAATCGACAGACTTGTTAAATAGTGTGGCGAGTGTGTATTTTGGCGGTGGTTTTGGGGTTTGGGGCGGCCTGAGTTCTGGGGATTTAGTGAGTGATGTTGAATTGAGATGGGAAAAGCATGAATATTCAAATTTGACCGATTCAATATTTGGTGGTTGGCCATTAACATACACAATTCATACAGCCATCGCACATTTGTTCATTTCATTGGGTCCCTGACAATTGCACTTTCAATAAAAGGGAACACAAATTTATTGGGGCCTTGTCCTGACTTAGTCACAACCGATAAAAGCTTTCCCTTAGCCCAAATGGATAGGGAGGGCTTTAGCCAATTCCTTCTGATTTCACCTTCGAGATGAGCAAATCAAACCAAAAGGAGGGAAGGTACAATCAAAATTTGGTAATTTGATCAAAAGTGAGCCAAAAGCACGGTGATTCACGTCACGGAAATGACGGCAATTATATTTCTTATACCTACCCAAGGATGTTCTATCACATTTTCGTGTACTTTAGGCCGCGAAGGGGAGGCATTTAATGTGTTGGCGGAGGCTCAATTTTCACCGTAGCAATTTCCACCCAAAAATAGCCTGTCATCGCTAATCAAAATTTGTGAATCTCTCAAAATGTAATTACCTCACACAATAGGTACTTCTGATATTCATCTCACACTCTCCACAAAATCTTTCCAACTCATTAAGGGAGCTGTTGATTCCAAAGGAAGCATCTTTCCCTTGTGTGTTCTTCAAGAAAACTCCCTGTATTCTAAGATCATTTGTACACCGGGACATAATTAAATTCATTAGAGAGATTTTTTAATATATTTTTTTAAATACCGCCAGCTAAGGATTTTGTCTTGGATATTTTTTTTTAGTATTTTCTACAACGTCATTGTGCTAGTTCATGAACTTAAGAAAGAAAGAAATTATGTAAAATCAAGGGAAGACAACTACAAGAGGAAAGTGTACATCACTTTATTCATGTTAAGCCTAGTAGGGGAATTCTGTAACTCCCTGGCAATGTCATATGACAAATTACGTTCGAATCTCAGGAGAGCTTTTTCGAAAATGTGAATCTGTAGCCGTAACATTGTCGTTTTACTCAAGTGGCATTGTCAGAAGTCACATATTTGAAATTTCTGGCAATTCAAATGACAATGAATTTTATTAAACAAATCAACCAAAACAAACTGTATTTGCAGAATGTCATTAAGTAACTGGATTTTATTTAAAAATCAATAATTTGAATTTTTCAACTCATGTGATATGAGAACAAAAGTTCAAGTGGTATTGTCAGATTTCGAACTCACGTGTGACAATGTCATAAAAATTACAGAATTCCCCTATAGGATAATTTTCTATACATGAATATTCAGCTGATTGGGTCCAGAAATGACAGATAGAAACCAATACAAGAAGGGGGATTTTTGATTTTCTCTTGCATTTGACAGCTGTTATCTTAATATCTCAGAATCGAATAGCGGGAAGCTCTGTAAAATTAATTCAAAATTTCAAAATTAAGTGTTCAAATGAAAAGTCTGATTCTAACTCTATAGGTAACATCACTGAGAGAAATCCGAAAAATTTAAAATAACTTTCCGGAAATGTTAATTTTACCCTGCAGTATTGATCCGAAATCGGTGTAAATATTATCCTTTTTAGGTGTACTAGGGGTAAAATGTACCCTTTTTCATGTAAATTTTACCCTTAATAAGGTGTAAAATTAACATTAAAAAATGTTGATATATTTTTACTCCTAAAAAATGTTAAATTTTTGAGGAAAAAAAGTTAATCGCACCCTCTTTTTTTCTCAGTGATTGAAACTATTCAAATTAAGATTGACCTAATGGTCAACAATTTCTCGAATTAACATAATTAACAGGAACATGGAGTAACGTTTTGAAAAAACCAATTGTTCTCATACGGAAACCCCTTGTTTTGGCTTACAAAATGTCAATTTGTCAGTGTCTTCGTTCGATTTAAGAAGATATTACGGCCCTTTATAGATTTTTGATAATCTTGAGCTAGCAGCCTTGCTGGAAATTCTCAAAAATGAAATGAGAATCATTATTGGGAACATTAAAGAATGTTTACAATTGGAGTACAGAAAACGACGGGTCCCGGTCAAAATACCGAAAGCCAAAATCCGGAAAGCCAGAATCCCCAACACCAAAATTCCGAACTCAATCAACTCATTGATGATCAGACGTATACATATGAAATCTTGTCATTTCATTTCATTAAAATTCAAAATTTCTTTTTTATTGAAATAAAGCTTTTCAAATGTCCTTTATTCAACCTTTAAAAATCTATATTGATGTCTAAACTGAAGTTCATTGGGAAATTAAATATCTTAATGAATACGTACATTTTTTCCAGAGCTTTCGGCTTAGTCTGTAAGCTTTTATCGGGGTGATTAACATCAGAAAAGGTATTGATAAGTCCTCAACTGTCTAAATACCCTTGATTATAGCTGATGACGTCGTGAGTAACGCGATTCGTTACCCCCAAAATTCAACTCATAATCGAATTTTCACGCATTCCGAGTTGCAAGCACTCCGAGTTGCACTTATTTCGAGGTCGCCTGTAAAGAATCTCAGCTACCATGAGGTTATCTTGGCTTATCACTGGTTTTAGTTCAATAGTGGCATCCTAATATCATTTTTCCATTTATTAAAATGTCAAACGTTAATGTATCTGAAGAATTTTAATGATTTCTCAATCGTTTTGGCCAAACAAAAGTTTTAATATCGTAGAGAAAACAGGGGCAGAATTAGACAGAGATAGAATTATACAGTGCAGTATTAGAGGAAGGCTTTCAGGCTTCGCACACCCTCTATTTTCGAACACTTCTTTTTTCCCAGATTCTTTTAATGTATCTGTCCTAGTGGCGATATATTTTAATAGCTAGTCTTAATTCGCACATTTCCTAAAAAAAATTTTTTGAAGTCTGAAAGCTTGCCCCTATAATTTTTCACAATATTGAGCAAACTATTAATTATTTGGAGTAATTAGTTCGCTCCTTATTCATTGCAATATTTATCAACCTGATTCAAAAATATTTTTACAAATTAAACTCAACGAAAAATTTTATACACTGGGTAATTCTTCCCCGGTCTCCCCTATATAATTAAACTCTTTAATAGTCCTTGATTAGTCTTAATCAATGATAACGTGGAATGTATTTTCGATTTTAAAAGTAAAAGAAAATCATGGTTTTTGCAATTGGAGTTCTAGTATTTGCATCAATGTGTACACCACATTCATGAAATGCCTTTGCCTTGACCTCCATTTCAAAATAATGAAAGACAAGGATGTTGATGACGAATAGAAATTTATTCACTTGAATATGAAAGTGGATTAATTACTGGCAAAGAAAAGAAAGTGTACAAGAATGCAAAATGAGCATCTGCTCTTGAGTTGAGGATCTTGGACTACAAAAAAATAAGGCGAGGAAATAACATTAAAATTTTTCCGGCTGAGTATGGAAGAGGGCAAGCAATTAAACTGCCATTAGACGTCACTCGAGGTGATGCTTAATTAAATAATACTTTGCAAAAGTGGAGGAGGTTCTCGGTGTTTATCGTCACCTCTGTAAATTTTCTCGATGGGGTTCAGGGATTGAGGAAAATGGGAAGGATGGTGCCTTTTAATGTCAGTACTTTGGCGTTGGAATCCTCACATTATCCGTGACTCCTATGAAACTATTTCTCAATTGGATGCCACATCATTCCTATTATTTTAGTCAAGGGGCAGGGGTTGAATTTGAGGAGGGTGAGATGCTTAAAGATATGGCGTTCTAAATTCTTGATGAGTATCTTGACATGGAACTCCTCAGATGAATGACACCCACAACGGAAACATGATAGCATTTGGAGGGTATAAGAAGCGAAGACATTGTGCAATTTTAATTGATTTCATATCATAAAGTTTCCTCAGCGTCATTTCCCGGTGGAGGGATCCCTTCCACGCACAATCCATTTTGCGATAAATAAAAAGAAAGTTAATATTAAAAGTCAAGTGACAGAGAGATTGTGTGATAGAAGAACAATCATCATAAAGAAAATTAATTTTCTCATATCTCTTTATGTCCATTTAATATGAAATTATGTAATTATAGCGTCAATTTCGTCATTTTATGTCCCTCCCTGGACGACTTTCTATCTTCATTTTCCACACGAGTGTGCATGTGGTTGGTGTATTCTTAAGCCCCACCGGGTTCTCCTGAACTCCTCAAACCAATCCCCAAAAGGGGTGAAGAAATTGAAAGTAAGGAGGACTCTTTTTCTTATGAAATTCTTCCCCTGGTGCGTGGAATGCCACGAAACAAGATAAGTTTTGTGCGGCAGAAAATGGAAAGACATCGTCTCGAGGGTAGAACATTTTCCCATGTAGAAGACTTAAATCTCCTTCAGTCCATATTTCTTACTTAAATTCCATCTCGGTGTTTTCTCAGCCAGTGAAAATGTGCCGAGGAAAATGAGTTCTTTTGAGACACATTGTAAGCTTCTGACTTCAGAGAAACTGCACAGGAGGACACTCAATCCCCTGGATTTTTTTTCCTCAAGATTTTCATTTTAATATGAAATACTTTGGTAAAGGAATTTATTCTTTTATCTTTGAGGAATCGACTGAAATTCATTGATAAAATTCACTGAGAGAATTTGGACTTTGAGGTAGCAATCTGCATCAACAATAGTCGTAAAGCAATGTGTAGCAAGGATTGCTACGGGTCCACACCGGAACATTCTGGTGCACTCTTCAACGCTAGTCTTACGGAAAAGAGACCCCATGGCACCATTCCAAAGAGCCGCGAATCAGACATCTTCCTCTCTTCATTGGTGAAGACCGACTGAGGAGCCGATTCGATTGTACCTTCGGAATAATTCGTCGAGCACTTACAACCCCATCTAGCGGAACTATAGCGATATCGTATCTTGAAGTTAGCCGTCGTTATAGCACCCCTCAAAGTTACCACGCCAGCTGAACAGTAATTGGTACCGTTGGCTTAGAAGAGTCTTCGCCAAGACGGGCTTTTTCCCTCCAGGTCCTCCAGTCTCAGCAGTCCTACTACAAATCGACGGATCCATTCCATACTATTCTAAGTCGACTTAGACTTATATTACTCTGAGAAATATGTTGTTCCTGGGACTGAGATCAACAACTGGTGAAAATTTAGTGGTCATCCGGCGTTCGGGTAACGAGATATTCAATTTTTTCAAAAAAAAAAAAAAAATTACACGGGCAGCATAGGAAACCGTCAACTTCAAATGGCTGTCCTCATTCTGAGATAGAATTGAATGGAATGGAACCGTAGAAATGTATGAAAGTTGACATAATTTCATTAATTTAACTTATTGAAAAAGATTAATAGAACATTTTGGAAAAGACAGTCTAAATATATTTGATATTATAAAAATTATATATAACGTTCTATGTTTGTTTAAATATTTATTTGAATCTAAAAAGATCTATCTATATTTTCGACTTATTTTTTTCAAAAAATTATGACTTTTTTTTCAATATTTTGTTTATTTATTTTTCAAACTCATAAGCTCAACATAAGAATGAAATTTTGGGTATTTCAAGATTTCAAGGTTTGATCTACTTAAATTTAAAAAGTTACTGAAAATGATAATATAAAATAATAAAAAATTAGAGAATTGAAAAAAATCGTTTGTTTATCATCATAAAGAGGATATTCTTTTAATATCTACAGTGATGCAAATCTTAATAGGACCAGTGCTTCGAAATCTCTTCTGAGGGTTGATGATTACATTTGATTGATTTAAGTTCAAAAACTTTTTGTTTAAAACCTTCAAGTTTTTTTATAAGAAAAGTTTTCGCAACTTATTCGTATAATGCACGACAAACCTAATTAGGAACATTCAGAATTTTGAACAAAATCTTGAGATTTCAAATAGAAAAACAATACATTTGAGGGCTAAGTAGCCTAAAATGACTAGGGGAAGGTGGGGCTACTTTGAGCTGTGGCGCTACTCTGCTATACGGTTTCTTTGTATATTTCTAATGGAAACTGGGTTTTAACATGATCTAATTTTAGTACACAAAGTAATTGTGTAGGCATAAAGTAAACAGACTCGAGTGGCGACGGGTCCTGAGTCAGGCCAAGACCAATAACTGCTTGTAGCGCCGGATAAGTAAAGTAATTGTGAATCTAATTAAAATGATTGTAAGGACCAGCTTTATTTAGAAATAGGCCAAAAAGTCGTATAATAATCTAGCCCCACAGCTCAAAGTAGCCCCACCTCCCCCTATCAATAATGAATTGAGGCTATCCGCGAATAATTTAAATTTTGGCCAGGTGTGGTGCTAAGTGGTCGGGTTGGATCAACAATTCTCATAACTTACTCTTCACTTCATTAGGAGTTCTTGTATTTGCATATTTGTTTAGAAGCCGATGAGGTGACGAGGAAGTTACGACAATTGCTGATCCAACTGACGAATTGTATGAAGGGACCTTTCTTGATAAATAAAGAAATGCGAGGATTAAAAAAACATATGTTTTCTATGCATTAGGGTAACTACTTAAAAAGTGATTAGTCAAAAGTAGGGGAGACTGGGGCAAAATGTCACAAAACGGATATTTTATTTTTTTACGAGCTACCTATGATCCACAGAAATTTCTGATTAGCGCAGTTTTATAGGAAATTTGTCGCTCTACAACTTCGTGAATGTCATTTTTCTCTATTTTGTAAGGAAATACATTTATCGAGCCGTTTTCTAAAAGGTAATTTTGTGACCATTCTCAAAAATGCTGGGGCAAATAGTATCACGCATGGGGTCACCGAAAACCGGAACGTGATATCTTTCACCGTTTAAACTCCAGGACGGTAACAGTCGAAATTTAGATTTTTTTGAATAAAATAAGGCATAGAATCGATACATATTGCAAGTGTACCGCAGAGTCCAAAGATTACTCAGGCAGTAGAGCAACGCGGGCCAAATCGTCCACAAAGCCAGAAAACAGAAAAAAATTATTCCTCGAAGACTCCTTGTGGAACGTAGAAAGTCAAGGCAAGAGACGGGATTGCGAGGTGAGTTGTAAGGATAATGCTCTCTCTCCCTCTCTCTCTAAAGTTAAAGAGTGAGTGAGAACACGCATATCCATATGATTTCAGGTATCGTTTTACCCCTCCATAAATCCTCATACGGAGCGACATAGAGACGACCTTTTCCTTCAGCGGACGCCAGCCCACTGACACTTCGTTTGCCGAAGCAACTCACTTTAATTTGCATTCGGAAATATCGTTTAAGGGAAGGGGTAAAAAAATGTGCCTGCAGAAAAAGCGATCGCAGCGCCATAAAGGATACAATAAAGAAAACTGAGTCTTTACACGCGACTATTTAGATCCAAAGACAATGCTAAAACGTCAAAATAATTTATTTTTTCAAATGATGCTGTTGACTTATACAACCTGACAGAGCATTTCCACCACTTGGCTCTGGAGGTTGGTCACCAACGCTAAGACGGAGGTGGACGCAAGCATTGATTTCTGAGAAGGTTTTATTTTTTAGTACATGTATTTTCTTTTTGATTGGAAGAATACCTGCTGAAAAGCATAGTTATTATTCATAAATGCATATTTAAGGACTTTTACAACGACCTTAATTATGTACTTAGTGTTAAGACTGAGTTATGTCACATTAGTTTTTTTTTTTTTTTAAAGTAGTTGGTTGTTCTACAAATCCTTAAATTTATGTTATTGTGTTAAGAATTTATTAAGTACTCACTAAGCCGGGTATTTTCTAAATCCGGAGGAGTATTAATAAATTTTGTAAGTAAACCGTGAGTCGAATATCGGCAGATCGGCGCTGATTATTCTACATGATCGACCGATCGAAACCTAGAGTAAACCATGGTTGATCTGTTAACTCCTTTGTATTATATTTACTAAGAAAATCTACAAAAACACTGTAGCCAAGAAATGTTGATCATGAGAAAGCCTAGTTTGGTTTTGTTATTAAAAAGTTGACAGATGAATGACAGTTATTTAAAGTTTTTATTTTATTTTCCAAAATTTTATCTGCTCTTTGTGAATGGTTTTCACTAGAATCTTTTTGTGAATGAAGTAGTAGACATTTTTCTGCTACGTCATTTGCTATTTAAAGCGACAACTTTTGCAAGAGAAATGCTCTAAGCGGCTTTCTCAATGAGAAATTATTGCTGCAGCCTGTAGAAGAATGAAGCAATGACTCTTTCTTAGGCCTAGGAGCAAAGTTAGTGGTCTCTTGTTGCTATCTTTCGTCTGCCAAACACTGCACATTAAATCATTTAAGAATTTCCCCAAAGTCGCTCTAAAGAAGACACAATGTCGATGATTTTTTTTTGTTCCATGAAGATGGGAAACTTAATAAAAAGGGCGATAGTTGTAAAGAAGCTTCCGAAGTTTGGGGCGGCAAAATGAAATTTTAAGAAGTGTAATAAAATTTAATAGTTGATTAAATTATAGAGTGTCATAATTTTTCTTGTGGCTGGGTGTGGATGTGAAAGGATAGAAGAATATATCATTGAATAATGGTAGTGGCGGTAGTAAAAATTTTTAGTGGTGCCTGAGTTGCAATAAAATATGAATTTTCATTAATTGAAGCCACACAGTGGAGGCTTTTTTGGGGGGTGCAAAAATTCACGTGTTTTCTGTATTTAGTGGTTCCTGGTTAAAATTACCAACGTAAATCATGAGTCTTGTGCTTATTATAGCGACGTGCCATGAAAAATTCGAGGCTATGGGTGTACAAGTTCAGGGGCTATCCCGTATTTTATTTAATAGCTTCCATAGTAATTTTATCCGCCGCCAAAAAGGGATGATACTGGCGGGATTTTCTCCAAGAATGAAGGATTTTTTCCTGCTGCAAATACCACCAAACCCTAAACTGTGATGTTTTGTGCTCCAAGACGAATGATATCATATTTCATGACGGATATTTTGGGGTGTGTTGAAGGCTAACAACTCACTTTCATTCCATCTTGTAGTCTCATTTTTGGGCAGAGGAGGGAGCATTGTGTGGGGGGCTTGATATGGAAGACGCAGAGACAGGGATTGTGCTGGTTGTCGCCAGAGAAATGGCCAAGAAATTGTGCTGTGAGACAGGATCAAGATATTTTTCATTGCATCATGTTACACAAAATACCCATCATCATTGCCACTAGTGGTAGCATTAAAAAATTTATTTTTCACTCTGATGGGGCGAGAGAATATAAAATACTAGTTTAGGGATATTTCAACTGAGATAAATATCAATTGGAGAGAAGCATTTATGACATTTTACTTTTTTTCCTCTACTATTTCCGCCGTGTAAACGCCTTGACAGATCTGTGATGAAAATGAAGTTGAATTGAACAAGTTTTTTTTTTTTATTTCTTGTACAAAAGAAACTTTGAGATATTTGTGTACAATTTTGTAGAATATTTGATATATAAGGTGAGGTACCCTCACTCGACCGGGTTCCTCGATTCGACCGGTGGGTCAATTTTTCAATATTTGATGGTCACTTTCGTCAATTTCTATGAATTTGTCACTGGTTCGTATTATTCATGGACTGATTGACCTATTAATGTTAGATCATACGCAAAATATTATAGCAAATATAAATAAATTGAATATATAAATCTACCAGTCCAGACGAGGAACCGGTCGAGTTCTTTGCCTTATATAAATTTTATTATACAAAAGCGTAGCGAAAGTGTTCTATAAATATTTAAAAATTATAAATATATATTTTAAAATTGTAGCAGAATAGTAAAACATAAATTCAATTTAACTAGGCATATTACACGCCATTTGACTTCTATAATCTTTGACAGAAATTTCCTTTGTTTTCCCATGAAGATATTTTACACTTATAAGACGGCGGTAGACGTATTAAGCAAAAAGCTTGCATTTGTCACTTAAAAGAGTATTTATTTGCTTAATAATATTTCCGTAAATTTAATATATAATCATTTATAATTGTCAGCGGTAGGGGAAAGTACTCTCCCTTCGAACGTTCATGCCTTCGAATAATGTTAATTTTCTCTAAGTTTTCTTAAGAGCCTTAAACATTTCTATTAAATATTAGTTAGCTTATTATTAATTATTGATAATTATGTGACAATTATGTGGAAATCTCTTAGGAAAAATAAGAGAAATTCACATTATTCGAAGGCATGAACGTTCGAAGGGAGACTACTTTCCCCTACATACAATTTGAAACGTGTCCACGATAAGATTGTTCCCAAGACTAATGCTTTAAAAATGAAGTCTACATAATATTAAAAAAAAGAAAAATACTTTTTTAAACTTTAATTCATTGTAGATTTTTTAGATATTATTAGTTTTTTATTCAAGTACTTGATGGGCGAAATCTCGAATCTTCTTCTTGAGTCCTCCCACCGAGGTCTGTACAAGATCATCATCGCGGCTCTTGGTTGCTTCATTCCATTTTTTCTTAAAGTCCTCGACGTTCTTGATGCGTTTAGCCTTCTTCTTCAGATCGTCTTTGATAATAGCCCAATATGTTTCAACTGGACGAAGATTATGAAAGTTTAGCGGATTCATCTCCTTTGGGTACATAACGAACGTCATTCTCCTAGTACCATTCTTTGGTTGCTTTTAAGTAATGGCACGACACCAAATCTGGCCAGAAGATCGGGGGTATGTCATGGCATCTGTACAGAGGCAACAGGCGTTTTTGGAGGCATTCAGTGATGTAAATTGACGAGTTCATGCTGCCCTGCATGAAGAACGCATTTCTCTGACATCTACATGAGCAGATCGCCATCCAAACCATGTATTTTTTGGAAACTTTTCATAATTTTTGTGCCTGTACTTTTTCTTACATCCTATGCGAGACTTTGCGATGTAATATTGCTGTCTTGGTAATTGTTTGAAGTCTCCTTTTACGTATGTTTCATCATCCATCAAATCAAGATGTACCCACTAAAGCCAAACATCATCTTATCGTGCGGGCTTCGAGCTCGTGTTTTAGCTGACTGACTTTGTGCATCCCTGCAATGAGGAGCTGCTTGGGCTTTAAAAGTCTTATGTCCATTCCTCTGATTTATTTTGTGCATAAGACTGGGAGAACATTTAAGTTTTTTAGCCCTCTCACAGATGTCGAATGATTGTTCTTGTAGCGCATGATCACCTTTTTCTCCAAATTTCGATCTCCAATACCCCGATCTTTTCCACATGCAGGTTTCTGGGCAGTGGTTTTACTGTCGAGGAATCGAAGAATCACCCTCCGGACGGTCTGGCGTGAGGCATTTCTAAGTTTTCCAAGGTTCGCGTAATTGATTCTAGGATTTTTTTTAGATACGTGTATACACGATCAGTTCCCTTCTCTTTTCCATTATTATTTCGTATAGTTAAAAATGAACAGAATTTGATGAGAGTTTCACCAAAAGAAAGGTAAAAACACGTGTTTACTTATTTACATACAACGAAAATGCGGAGCCAGTGACATCTGTCATAAAAATATCAAATCATTTGGAACAATCTTGTCGTGGACACCCTTTAAGATTATGGATGTGCAGCCATTTTTTTCTGATGATATTGGCCTTAAGACGGCGATAGACGCAAAATTGGAGAACTGAGTGCTGACAGCCGGTTTTTTTTTTTTCAAGACAAAATACATTCGAATTTCGGTTTCGATAGCTTACGACGGGAGATTTTTCTTCTCCTATCATTCGCGTGGCTGCTAAATAATTTCCTGTTATAATTCTTCTTACAATCACTTAAATAAAATAAATAAATTTGAGAATTTGAAATTCTGTCTAAATTTTTTGAATATTTTGTGCAAATGGATATTTTTCCCCTTAGTCAAGACACTGTTAGATAATAATCGAATTTTGAGTACTGCGAGAATCGAAAAAGTTTATAGTTTTCCTTATTGCTGGACTTTAAGACTGAAATGTATCTAAAATGGAACGTATGCTGTTTACAAGATTTCATCAGGCGCGTTCATAGTCGGAGCGAACTTTCACAGGGACTTTTCCAGTGTTCGTGTTCTTACGTCGTCAAAGGGTCACCTTTTCACTCGCGAACTCCGGAAAAATCCCTGTCTCGGCTAAATCGTTAAGTGGCACTCTATTCCCAAAAAAAAGTTTTTTGATTTTCGAAAGTGTGGGAAATGATTTTCGAATATGGGAAAAAATATGAATTGTTCGAAGCCAAAAGGTGTGCCAAACTTCAAAACCTTCTCTTATAGGGGAAGCCCTATAGGAAGCCTTCTCCTAAGGGGTCGTCCTACCTTCGGACAACTCAAGCTTCGAACAACTCTATTCTTTTTCTATGTTCTTAATTGAGTTAACTCATGCTCTTTTCAGGAAATTTAATCCATTAGAATAAACCTTCAAACGATACGAATCTTCCCTTTGCAAGGAGCAGGTTTACCACTTTATGGATAAGAAATGACGAGCTAGCTCTTTGCAAACCAAGGGAAACTTCGTGTCGTTTGAAGGTTCACTGTGTACGAATCGTGGCTACATTCCCCTAGTCTTCGTGAACTATATTGTTGTACCATCATTTTAAACAGTGATCTGTAACCAGTGCATTTTTCACTGTGAGAGAGATTTTACTTGTGAAGCCACTTGAACTGGGATACTTTCCCGAAAGGAATAAAATGGGTAAACAATGTCTCTGCGGTGGGTGATTCTGTAGCCATGGAATGGGTGAGATTTTTATTTCACTTGCTGGAACATGGTGCAACATGAGAGTTTTCAATGGGGAATCACATAAAAATCCTTCCCATTCACTCGCGTCATCGTTTTCTTCACAGTCCCACACGAATTTTACTGGCTGAGGGTGAATCTGAAGACAGCCATTTGAAGTAATATTGTGGCACCCATCCACCCACCCCGAAGGTTATTTTGTAGCAAAACAGCTCCAAGAACAAAGCTGGGTATCCAGCAGGGAAATTGTTTGAGTGTTTTGTGGGAAATTTGCGACATGCTGCAAAGTGCGACATTAATTTTGGACACGTATTGTGCTCCTGAGAAAGGCAATAACATATTACATGATAGATCAATTTGTGAGGGATTGTGCTTATTTTCTTTCTCAGCATTTCTAAATAACTTTGTCTCAATGACAGAACAATATTCAATGGATAATTAAATAGAGATATTCCTTTTTTGCACATTATAATATTTTAAATCAATTTGCTATCCATTTATTGGCAAATAATCCTCTCGTCAATCGATAGATTAACACTGCAACCGTCGCATTTGAAATCGAATTAACCGAAAATATGGATAAAATGTGGCACGTACAGATTCCTCCAATCCCCGCTCCAACCATCTATTAAACTCAATGAAAATTTAATGGGAAAAACTATTTGTGTGAACTTTCGGCAAGGGGGATCAGGTAAATTTAATATTAATTGCATTTGACGGTATTAAAGTGGTAATGTATTATTTAGGCACAAATTCACCCTCTGAATAATATACATACCATTGCATAAATATTTGTGTGTGAAAAGCATGTCGAAAAAAAAATAAATGTGGCACAATTCATATGCAAAATTAATAATTTAACACAAAGCGCGCTCTTTTTTTGTACACTCCACAAACATTTAATCTCACTTTCGCTCCATGCCAATGAGCATAACAATTACTGTAATTATTTGTGTGTGCATTAATTTGGAAAGGAGTATGAGGTGGAAAATTGGGGCTATGGAACATAAGCTTAGGTTCAGCAAATAAATCAATTTCAATAGTAATTATCTTATTGTACTGTGGATTTGATCAATGTTTGCGAATTTTTGCAGGTGAATGATACTCGGATCTGGGAAAAATCTATTTAAGAATAAATGTACGAATAAGTTAATTTAGATTCCCTCCTGTCGTTTTTCCACATGATTCTATTTCAATTCAGTAAAAAACTTCTGTATCATTCACTTAACAGCAATATCAACGAGATATACAGTGTTTCAATATAAAAACTAAAGTTTGAATAACGTTTTTCTATAAAGTCGTAACGGTCATAATTTTGAAAATTACCACTTAATTTCTTTCACTGGAAAACGATTTAGAGGAGAGCAAAACAGTATAGGTCACGGAAAGAGGAGCATCGAGCTCCCCTTTCGGGTTATCCTTGGGCCAGGGACTATAAAATGGGTAAACCACTACAATTTTTCCATCCTTTGAAGTCGAAAACACCTCGTAAGATTCAGGTATGTTCATTTCATTTGAAGCTAACTTCATGACAGTATATCCGAATAGCACAGGCTGTATGACTAATTTTATTCTCAATACTGCTAGATAACACCGTGTTTCTTCATCAATTTTTGTTGAAAAACAGCTCTGGATCACACAAAAATTCTCTGTGTAATATACATTTTAAGCCACGCCTCTCTTATGCTGACCGTAAGGACGGAGTAACTGATGACAATCATCCGGAAGTAGTGCTAGGGGAAGTGTGCTAAATTTCGGCCAGATTCTAATTTCGGCCACTTTACGTGTAATTTCGGCCATGGAAATAAATTAATTAAAATTATGTATGTAGGGGAAAGTGACCATACTTGATACTGTAAAATGATGTTCATAGTTTGTGATTATTTTCTGATTAACACACAAACCGAAGCGATTCTTGCACTATGACAAAAAAATGTCTCACTTATTAGGTTCATAATCCAACCTCAAATAGTTCCTGGAAATCCTTAGATTTTCCTCAAGAAGAAAATGGAAATTCAGTAGCGATTTTTATACAAGTTGGGTCCGGGGCCTTCCTGTATAATAATTGATTCGACAATTCGGAGGCCCATTTTCACTGCAAAAAATTCACCGGATACAAAAAATTGCACATCAATATTTAGACGGAACTCTAATCTATCTGCTTAAATTGTTTGTAAGACTGGTTATTAGTTTTAAAATCACTTTTATGTAATTTTTCTAAGCCATGTTTTTATGACATTAGGGCGCTAGCGAAAACCATTTATTTACTTTGAGTCCATGAAAATGTCATTCTGCAACCTTAAAATTCACGCAACAGGGTTGAAGATTATGCCAATTGTCGATAAAATTGACGGATTGCAATATGTGTAATTATGAAATAATCACATCTAATGATATAGTTGCCACATTAAAATTATCATTCATGGACCCTTCTTAAAATATAGGATGGACACAAGTAGAATTTATGAATTTGTTACCACCCACAAAAACAGTGTCCACCAATTAAAAATATTTTTACATAAATATTAGCACTGATGAACCCTCTATGTGCCTATGATAGTAGTTTTCCTGTACAGCGACATTAATTAAGAAATACTTATGAAATATCATGTATCGAAATTACAGTTTTGGGCTTATTTTTGATTTTTGCTTCCCGAAACTAGAAAAAAAGAGCTAGGATCCTAATTTTTTTTAGGAAATGTGAGGCTTAGCACCAGCTATTAAAATATATTGCGATGAGTCATAACTATTGATTAACATAGGAAAAAAATAGTTATTATCAAGCTTGGATCGTATCAAGCATGGTCACTTTCCCCTAATCTTCGAATAGTCAATGAATTCATTTTGCTTTTAAATATTTATTCATTTTTGGATGTATTAACACAAAGACCGTTAAATTTCAAATCAATCAAGGACTGACCACAAGTTGCAGAGAAAGGTATGTGGATAAGATAAAAAGTGCGGCAGGTAGAGCGTAAATCTGTACATAGACAATTAGGATCAAAAAGAGTAACATTGAAATGTGAAAGAAGAGTTCGGATGAGAAAAAAATCAGGATAGGTACTCTACCGATCTATTTGACCGGTAGAGTGAACAGGGGTCACAAAATTGTACGATAAATTATATAGCGGCTCCACCATCGCTTTCAGACTGCCTATCGCACCGATATAGCCTATAACCGGGAGTCATGACAGAAGCGAGTAGGATAGAATCATTCAACTATAACTCGTCGAGCACTCTCAACTCCACCTAACGGAATTATAGCCATATCGTAACTTGAAGTTGGCTGTCGTTATAAAACCCCTAAAAGTTACCACTCCAGCTGAACAGTGATTGGTACCCTTGGCTTAGAAGAGTCTTCGTCAGGACGGGCTTTCTTCCTCTAACTCCTCTAGACTCAACAGTCCCACTATAAATGTGGCACCACAAACTTCTCGCGTTAATATGGGTAATTACAAATTCGGATGATTCTGCTATGGTGCTATCTCCGCCGAAAAACCATCTACCAACGCGAACCCCATTTGGCCAAGCTTTTCTTTGCAGAAAGCTCCACACTAGGTTTTTCACAAAACAACAATTTCTGATAATACCACAACGACAATCAAGATTTTCACGTTTAAGGGTTAGATGTATGAGATCTACAAGATGACGTAGTTGCCATCTTGATTTGATGTTTCTGTCCGCCATTTTGAATAACTGTCAAAACTTAAAACTGGTACGATTGGGTTGAAATTTTAGTATATTGTAGCTGATGTCAAAACCTTTTAAGAACGTATCTATGGTTCAGTCTACGTCAAGCATTTACCCAGATAGAGAGGCTCAGAATTTAAAATTTTGAAATATTCATATTTGTACGATCTTTATATTCTAATCCTGAATTTTAAACATAAATAAAATGACTTAGTAACCATGAAAATTGGTTAAGACTTTTATTTTATAGATTTATTTACTCTTACATAATTTAAAAAAAAAATAAACGAAAAGTGCATTTATTTTCTTTTTATATTTTTATCTTTGCAAAAACAGTTTTTCAGATACTTAAATAATATGCTGTTATAAACAAAAACATTACATTTCTTTTTCGATAAAAGAAGCTCCCCGTAGTTCTGTATTCATGAAAGTGTTAAAATTTTGAACTTGGAGCCCCTGTATCCAGACAATCCTTTGACCTAGGTCGGATTATATATATATATATGTTCTGAAAAGACCTTAACATCGGCTAGAACATACTAAAATTTCAGCTCAATCGCAACGACGGTACTCAAATACGGAAAGCAGAGTAATTGGCAGTTCCAGAGCAGTTTGAAGGTAGAATAACTCTAGCCACAGAAAGTCAGTGTACTCCAAGACTGGCAACATATTTTTATGCAAAATATGAAGGCGCTCCGACCAGTAGTGTGAGAGTTATAGGGGCATAAAGTTGCTTACACTTCAATTAGTGCACCCTGTATTTTGGTAAAAGGAACATTAAGCAGGTTTAAACCATTTTCATATTTCATTGATCAAAATGGATCTTATCAGAATAATTATCAAAATTACTGATCAGAGTTGAATTGTTTAAATGAACCATTTTTAATTATTTGCTTTGATTTTTTACTTACCATATCTGAATATTTACTGATCAAGATTTTTTTCTTATTGGTTAAATGTGTCTTATTTATTTTTTTAACTAAGAATTTTGTATCAAACGTTCCGAGTTTCACCATATGACTAATTTGGCAATTTACCTGTATTTTTAGGCTTAGTCAGCCCACGGAGTTGTATCAGATTCAATGAATGAGGCAACTAACATACTGCAGGGTCAGACCTGAGAGGATGAGTGAAGGAAATCCTATCTGATTACATTTTCCAGCACACCAACCATGCCCCAAACCACCAGAAGCTTGTGTTCGCACAGGGAGTTGGATTTTTCTTGCTCATCTTTCGGTATACCAGAGGAGATTGAATGGGTGGAAGAATGGGATGGTGGGAGTCACTTTAGCACATTTAGAAAATCCGTACTTAACAAGTCTTGAAGTCTTGATCTTACGAGATTACCTGGTTTTTTTCCTCTCATCTTCCTGCCTCAGGAACACGCCACATCGATGGTTTGGGTGAGAAAAACTGTGTATGGGCATTGAATACCGACTTTGGGTGGAGGAGAGTTGGTTTCATGACGCAGGAATACACTGAGGTAGTATAATGGTGGATCAATCAGCAAATGTCGTAAAAAACATTTTACTGCCTTCCATAAGTCTGCCTCAGTGAATTTGTAGAAGTGACAAAACTTTTTCTAAGTCTTCTACTGAAGTTCAATTCTTCTATTACTCTGGTATTTTAATAATTTTTTTTTATTTCATTTTTTTAAATAATTGTTTAACCGTTTAAGGATTAGAGGGACGGAAATTGAGGGTCGAATTAAATCACTTTTTCTGAATTCTTAGAACAAAATATACCTATAGAAGCGGTGGCAGCCAAAATCCCGAAAGCCAAAATCCCGAATGTTCAAATTCTTGAAAGGATGAAATTATATGGAGGATAATAAGAAGAATAATTTCCCAAGACACAGAAGATTTCCCTTTGCCTCCAGCAAGCGCGGGTACAATCGTGGGAGTAGCTATGACAAATTTAAGAATTCGGGATTTTGGCATTCGGAATTTTGGCTCTTTCGGGATTTTGGCTTTCGGGATTTTGACCGGGACCCAATAAAGTTAAAAAGTATTAAAATTTTAATAAATTGGCCCCAATTCTGAGACCAAAATCAAGATCAAAATTTCAAGCCGACAAATACTTCCAAAATCAAGATTTCGTATTCGGACGCGAAATATTTATGAAACTTAAAATGTCTTAGCTAAAAAACCAAGACTTCAAGATTTTCCACACTTAACTAAACGTCACTTCTGACAAATACCTTCATTTCCTCTATTGAATATGTTGAAATTTCGTCATATAAATTAAGAAAATTAATTATAGAACGTTATTAAAGAATAAATGAGAGGCCATAAACGAGAGTACAGGAAGTGCTAACGAAACTTGTGACCTGTAATAAACCAAGAAATACTTATGCAAGATGTGATTATTTTTCAGGTATCCTCAGGGTGGTGTACGTCGATATGTACATTTAGAAATACGTATCATTTCGATTAAATTACAAGATCAAATACAGTATTTTTCAAAGTAATCCCCTTTTTGTACCATCTCTTATAGAAATTAATATTCCTCACCAATTGTAATTTCCGTATTGAAATCTTCAAATTGTTAGTATCTTGAAAATTCCAAGCACCTCCGAGAGGTTCTTGGAATTATTTCAAGAAAACAAGAAATTTGACGTCTTGAAATCTTGAAATATTGGTTTGGTACGGATTTGACAAATTGATCTTGATTTTTTGATTTCAGAATACCAAAATCTTGAAATTTTCTTGATCTTGATCTTGATCTTGGTCTCAGAATTGAGGCCATTATCTCTATTTTCTAGAAATACAGGATTAAGTTTTTGGTCCAGAATAAAGCGTGACTCAGTCTCCTTAAAATTATTAATATAGTATTATCGAGATAGAACCGACTTAACAATTTATTAATAACAATAATTCGGTGATCATCGGATGGGAAAGTTCAGTCCGGAATAAACAACTGTACTGTTCTTCCCAGAGTTTTCGGTGCCCTACGCACCGGATTTTTTATTCTGGGCTGAACTTTCCCATTCGGCGATTACCGGGTTATTGTTATTAATTCAGCATTATCCTTTTCCTAAGCTTTCCATCGAACTGTTGATAAAAAGATTTCCCAATGATCATTTAGCCACATGGCAAACAGATAAACTAAGAGGAGGCGTGGCTTAATTCGTTTTCGCTTTTCATTCTTCCTGTTTGATGATTTCACAGAACAAAATCAATTGAAGGAATTAAAACATACTTTTGGTTCAATTTTTAAACTTAAATGAAGTAAATGGGGAGTGGTAAATTTTTTTGCCTATGAAGACTTTAAGCGATTTCCAAAAAAAGTAGAGCTTGAAAATATAAGTCTCTTTTTTACTTTTTTACCTTTGGTCAAGAATAAAACGTGACGGAATTTTCTTAAAAAATATTCTTTCTTGCAGTACCTACGAGAAAAATTAATGCAAAATTACACAGAAATGAAATCCGAATCGTGAGAATTTTCCAAACTTTAGTTCAATATTAATTGTATTTTACAGAGAATCGTCAATCAGAGCAAATGACACTCAAATCATTCAGTTTTTTCTCATCCGGAGTAAGCGATTGCAGTGCATAATGCAATTGGTTAAGATTGTGTTCGTGTAGCAAGTCAAGATGAGCATGTGGCCTCTAATAGCTCAGTTGGTATAATCTATAGAGCACTCGTCTAGTTAACAAGAAGTCTCCAGTTCGATTCTGGGTGGAGGCAGGAATTTTTCCTATCTCCACTGAGAAAATCCGAATCTTTTGAATTTATTCCCTTACGACACTTCTTGATGCAACCACCAATAAACTGCTGCGATGAAATCTAAAGTGGCGTGATAAAATATAAAAATATTGTATGATTACATGAATCAGTTTCCCTGGAGAATCTTCAGTTCTTCTCCTATCCTCTCCCTAAACTTTCATCCTAAATTACGAAGGTCTGCTAGGAATATCCTAGACTCGGTTGTCTTTAAAAACCGTAACGGAAGTGTATGTGAAATTGTAGATGAAGTAATTGAGTTTGTAATTACATTGTTATTTATAGCATTCCACGTGGTGGTGGCTACATAAAAATAATTAATATCAAATTGTGCACGGAATCTGCAAATTTCCACTTTACTTTTTTCTTAATGAATGTCGTAAAGTTCAGGGGATGTTTATATTGGTGGAAGAAAAGTGGGGCAAAAAAAGATAAATTAATAAATGCTGGCTATTTCCTGTGATTGATGTCCCAATCAAAATGAACAGGGACAGGTGCTTGATTTCGTGCTCTCCAATCTGTTTATTTGTTGAACCACAACATTGTCCACTATTTTTATGTTGCCCCTTAGATACTCAATGAGAGATAACCCTTTATGAAAAATGTATGTCAGTTCTAGGGCATGGGGAAGAAAATTAACTCCTACTTGAATAGGGCTGCCAAATGGGTAGGGAAGTTGTTTTTGGGGATGTTGCTCTGGCTTTAAATTTACTGTCAAAGTTTTAGTTGTCCTATGAATCTCTGTCTTATTCATGCAAAGGACATTGTTATTTGAATGGAAAGATTTCATGGAGGAGCAGCAAAAGACTAAAGGTCTATGATGGTTTTCCGGGGAGTTGGGGAGAGATAGTGAAGGAAGTTGATCAATTTGTTTGTTTGCAGTAGACGCAATAATACAATAAATATGTTAAGCTGAGATTAGGCTCTTTAGAGGGGATATTAGTTTGCAGACATTTCATGAAATTAAAACGGAAAATAAGGATTTAAACATCAAAATTAAATATATTTTAGTGAATAAAATAAATACTTCAAGGTAGCTTTTATTTTGAGATAGTCAGATTTCGTTAGGTTAGCTTAAAAGAGGTTATGGCATTGTAAGTCTTGAAGATTAGCTCAGTTCTGCTTTAGCTCAATAAGGACCTGGAACTAAGAATACCCCAAAGTTTTCAATTTAAACCTAAATTCATTAAGTAACTTTAAGGTGTAGACTAGATAAATTAGATAAATCAAAATGGTAGGTTAACCTCTAATTTATGAAGAATTCCTTTGAGCAATATTGCAATTAAGTGTAATAACTTTTAAAAAGATTTAACACTGAGAGAAATCCGAAAAAGTTAAAATGTTCCGGAAATGTTAATTTTACACTGCAGTACTAATCCATAATCGGTGTAAATATTACCTTTTTTACGTGTATTGGGCGTTAAAGTTACCCTTTTCTATGTTAATTTTACCCTTAAAAGGTGTAAAATTAACATTAAAAAATGTCGATATGTTTTTACACCTAAAAAGTGTTAAACTTATGAAGAAAAAAAGTTAATAGCACCCTCTAAATAAGATTCGTAAATTTGGTTTAACTTATTATTTGGAACCGCTAGTATCCGATAATCCATATTGTCAAAATTTCAAATGGGTTTAAATCTCAAATGGTCAGAATCCCGAATTATTATCACGACCATTATCAATATACCATTCGGAATCTTGGCTACTCAGGATTTTGGCCCTACGGGATTTCGATCCGATCAGCATTCCCGCTCTTTGAAATTTCGATCTATTCAAGATTTTGGCTCTGTGGAATTTTGATTCATTTTGGATTTTGGTTTTTTGGAATTTTTGTTCATTCAGGATTTTGACTATTCGAGAGAATAATCCACTCAGGATTTGGCTTTTCAGAATTTTGATACATTCGGGGTTTTCGTTTTTCGGAATGTTGGAATTTTTATCCCTTTGGGATTTTGACTCTTTCGAATTTTGATCCATTCGGAATCTTGGATGAATCGGGATCTTGGCTCTTCAGAATTTCGATTCATTTGAGATTTTTGTTCTTAGGAATTTTGATCCATTCGGGATTTGGCTCTTCAGAATTTTGATCTAATCGGGATTTTAGCTCTTTAGAATTTTGATCCATTTGGGACTTTAGCCGTCAGAACCTTCATTCTTTCTAGATTTTGGCTATTCAGAATTTTAATCCATTCGGAATTTGGATCTATACGGATTTTTGGCTCTTTGGAATGTTGATGAATATCAATTCGGAATTTCCGTTTTTTATTTTAGAATTTTGATCCCTTTGGGATTTTAGGTTTTCAAAATTTAGATCCACTCGGGATTGTGGATTTTCTTAATTTTGACCCACTCGTGATTTTAACTTTTCAGAATTTTGATCTATTTGGTACCTTAGGTTTTCAGAATTTTGATCCCATCGATATTTTAGTTCATCGGAATTTCGAAACATTCTATATTTTGGTTTCTTGGTATTTTTTTCTTGGAATTTTAATAAGTTTGTTCAAAGCCTTAAAGTTGTAATATTTTTCTTCAATCAACATAAAAATCCTCTTTTTAATTTTATGCTCATGCTTAATATTCATAGATCTACCATAGCATTTTACTAATTGTGCTCTTTTTAAACCTTTTGAACTGTCAATTATAATAAATCACGGTAATTAATTAACCTTTGGGGCAATTTTTTGAACAGCGATGGTTGATATCTATTAATATTTCAATTTATAGACTATAGTAATTAAATTTGAATCCTCTTTATCAAGCTTTACACTATTTTTGCTGAAATATCGTGAAGGAAATGTTTACCGTAGATATGGATAACTGCAGCTTATATTCGTAAGCTTTTCTTTAATTTCTTTTTAAAGAAAAGCTTTTAAACAGCTTTGGGGTAAAGTCATCCGTATCTTCGGTACTTAAGGTAAGAGTAATATCAAAAGCTTCACTCTAACTTGTCTAAGTTACTTCCAGAAGGAAAGTCTTTAGTCCTTTAGTCACTTTTAGAGACAATAACGTATATTTTTCGGTCTTTTAGTGTGAGTAATGACATTTCTTCTAAAATGAACCTTTAGCGTTGTGAAACTGAAATTAAACAGCAGAATTTTATTAAAATATATAAGATTTTTTTTTATATAAAACCCGAAAGAAAAATAATTACCGTAGGAAATAATGTAAATTTTAATATGTAGGGTAAGTGTGCCAAATTTCGGTATAGTTGCATGCAACCGCCAAAGTCTCAAGTTTGAAATGTAATATTTTTAATAGAAATTAAATTTTTTTTGGTAATTTTTAATAAGGAGTGTTTCTTGGAACCTTGTAGACAGTTTATCGTCTTTATTTTCTCTATATTCATTCTTAGGGGAAAGTGGGGCACCTTTGAAAGCGGGACACCTTTGAAATTGGGATTTTTCTCTTATGTTCAAGTGGAACTGATCCATATCATAACGGAATTTAGTTGCTCAATAGTGTTTGTGCAGCTAAATTATATCACGATAAGGTTCAATTTTATTTAAAAAGATGTGAAAAATCCCTATTTCAAAGGTGTCCCACTTCCCCCTAATCATTTTTAAAGGGAATAAAAATGTAGACATAACATTGGTGCCCTATTTCGGCCACCTTCATTCTCATAGTTCCGTGCCCTTCGGGAATTCATCCAATGTCTTTTTCAGATCATCGTGCTCGTCGAAGCGACATTTTTTGTTATTCTTTTGCATTGTATATTCTCTAGAGTATGCCAAACCTAAAAATTCATGGATATTCGAAGAACAGAAAATGTGGCCGGAATTGCAAGCTGGCCGGAATTTGGCAAACTTACCCTAATTATGAAAATTTGAGAAAAATTACCTAAATTTCTTTTTCCATAGATCAGCCTTAATCCATTTTCCGTGAATAAACCACATTTCTCTTGATGTATTCTTGAGCAAAGTGATAGACTTCTTGAGCAGTTAACTTGCAAAAGAGCAAAAGTTTTGACAAGCATTGGAGCGTGGTTTAATTTTGAGATTGTGCATATAGAAAGCTTCATAAATTTGTTAACTGCTAATATGTCCTCTTTTGCTCTGTCGTGCAATATTATGTGTCTGATGGGGTTGGATAGTTTTGGTGATGAATCTTTAGAGATGAGCAACCTTTCAGCCGCAGGAATAATTCTGCACTGAGCTTTTGGAATTATATCATGAGCTTTCTCTGCAAACTTTCACTCTCTCTCTCCTGTTTTTCCTCTCATTTTCCGCTCTCAAATGGAATTTTTTTAAGAAGAGGAAAACTGGGGAATTTTATGATGAATATGTGGAACGTGAGAGGTGCTCTTGAGTGGGCTAAAAAAATACTCTCAAGCCTGAATTGTCTTCCGGGTAGGCAAAAGGCGGTGGGAGCTTTTTTCCACGTTGAGGATTTCTTTCTTGACGATCCAGCTTGAGCCTACAACACGCATGAACGGCATTTTTGTCATGCCAGGAAGTCCATGGGGTAGGTGAGAGCATAATTTAGTGGGTGTTGTCTTGGCAGTGTCAAGACTTTTGGGCCTCTTCCGCCTACATTTTAGGATACACATTCCACCACCATCCCCAAACCACCCCCAAAAATCATCCAATGGGGACTTGATGTCAGTGAGAGTATCCCACCCGACTCTCTCATTAATCACAATTTTATCATTTCAATTTTAACCCACCATGAGACACTTCTTGTTTAGCTGGAGTTCCAGGGAATTACCCATGTCCATAAACTCTCTCAATTTTTGTTCTCACACCCAACACAGAATTTATTCTGAAGATTGAATTCAGGCGATAAAGTGGATATTTTATGCGTTTGGGAAATGAAATAAGGAAATGGAAGTAGTTACATTTTGAAGCTACTTGTATGCATCACATACACATTTCATTTCAAATATTACAACCCTTAATATTTATGTTCCTGGAGGGTAGGAGGAAAATCGCTTTCACAGCATTTAATAATATCTTAACCACTCATGTTTCGTCTCTGAAGCCGTCTATAGATCTTAAGAGGAATATTGAAAAAGAAACTGTAAAAGATTATCCATATTTGAAAGCTTTGACTACCTTAAAGCACAGGCTAAATTCGATAAAAAAGATACCGTGCTCAAGATATAATTCAGGTTATGCGATAGAGAACTAGTATATCAAAAATTCTCTTATAACCGTGCCATCACACTAGGATTTTTTCAATTTGTAAATTCAATTTAATTTTCAGATGAATTGTTCCTATGCGTTATTAGGTGAGATTCTTAACAATCTCACCTACTATAATCCTAACAAAATTTCATGTCGTCCGATCGACCTCAAACTTGGCCAAAATGTGTTTCGCCACTTCCTGATCACGAATATATATGTGGCTATTTTACGTTCCCGGCCGGCCGGCCGGCCGGCCGGCTCGCCGGCCGGCCGGCCGCTCTTTGGAGCTTAATAGCTCCTAAACTAAAAGAGATATCGACTTGCGGTTTTCGGCAAAGGTTATATATCGGGTGAAAATTGCAACTTGGTGCATTGACCCCCCACCCCCCACCCCTCCTTCCGCCATTTTGAAGACCCCCCTTTTTTTGTTTTCTCAATAGCTCCGCCCCTATGGCATCGAGCGGGCTCAAATTTTAGTATGTTATAGCTGGGCCTTAGAGCTTTCCATCAATACCAAACTTAAGGTCCCCCGACCCCCCTGACCCGAGCTATAAGGGTCCAAAAAAAATTTCTTAAAATGGCCATAACTCCGGTTCTAATTGTCAGAATTTAAAAAGTGAGGGCTTTTTGGAAAGCTCTCGTGAAATGCCACTTCCTCTTCTAACATCGCAAGTTCATAAAACCACCGCTAGGGGCGCTTTTTTTAAAAAGAAAATTTTTAAATCTTAAAAGTTAAATAACTCAAAAATTCCATTGTGCATCGGGCTGAAAATTTAGTATGTTGTAGCCGTTGATTATACCTATCAAACAAAAAAAACCTTAAGTCGATCCATAACCCCTGACCCGAGCTATAAGGGGTCAAAGTTCGAACATTGACCGGCCTCCAATATGCCGAATCTTGGTGAACAAGAAAAGAACACTTCTGTTCTCATTGACTTCTTTATTCCAACTCTTACTTTCTACATAAAGTACAATATTAAAAGTAACACAAAAATGCTGAATAGGGAGTGCAGGTGAGTGGACTTCCACTGAACCTCGCTCCCTATGATATTGCTTAATAACCTAGATTAAAATAATGCAAATGCAATCAATACATATTAAGATAGGGTTCGCACCCATCTATCACACCTGCCCTCTTGGAGAAAAAAAAAATTTAAATTTGTTTACAATTTTTTTTTGTTTTTTGTATTTTTTGTTGTTTTTTTTCTAGTGATTATGATCTTTGCAATAAATTTTTCTATTTGTTTTTTTTTCAATAACTTTAATAACATACTGATCCTTGCAATAAATTTTATACTTTCCTTTTATTTTCTATATTCAATTATGAAATAACTTAGTTCTATTTTTATGTATTTTGTATTCTTTGTCACCCATTTGTATGATTATGTTAGGATGTTCTATTTTAATTATCTTATATGGCCCTTTAAAAATAGGATTAAGTTTATTTTCAGAAGTATTTCTTATTAATACATTATCATTGACCTTGTAATTTATTGGTCTTGCTTTCTCATCGTATTTGTATTTTCTTTTCAATTTTGAGTTAATGAGGTGATTTCTGGCGTCTTGCAATGCTCTCTGCATTCGAAACTTCAATTCCAAAGAATAATTATCAAAGTTATAAATTGGATCAACATTATAAATTTCTGAGGGTAAAGAACATCTTTTACCAAATACCAAATCAAAAGGAGCATATTTTGTTTCTGTATGTACGGTTGTATTAAAAGAAAAGCTCCAATAAGGAATCCAACTACTCCAAGTACCAGGGTGCTCTGCCACTTGCATTCTAAGAAATGCACCAAGAGATTTGTGGCTGTTTTCTAGAGCTCCTAAGCTTTCGTGATGATACGCAGTAGAGTTGATTTGAGAAATTTTTAATAATGAGCAAGTTTCTTTAAATACAGACGCCATGAACTCTGTACCCCTATCTGTTGCTACTATTTTAGGAACACCATAACGTAAAATAAAGTTTTCAACAAAATGTCTTGCAACTGTAGCAGCTTCTTTATTTTTAAGTGGATATGCCTCTACATATTTTGTTAATTCACATTGAATAGTTAAGATATAACTAAAATCCTTATTATCTTTCTCCAATGGACCGACAATATCCAAAAATATTTTTTCAAAAGCAGACGTTGCTGTTGATGTTATACATAATTTTTCTTTTACGGGTAGTGAATATTTAAATTTTTGGCATTTTTCACAACATTTTACATATTTTTCGACATCACTCTTAAGTCCTGGCCAAAAGTAGTACTTTTTAATATTATTATACATGCGGTTTGCACCAGCATGACCACTACTTGGTAACAAATGAAATTCATTCATAATTAAATCCTTAGTTTCTTTTAAAACTATCTTCTGAACTCCTTGAACAATACAAATCTTTGGGCCGGCAATAAGTAGTTCTTTAGAAGTTGGGCGCCTCAGATATTGAAGAAAATCGGATATCAGTGCACTGTCGTTTTCTTTAACGATTACAAGTTCTTCAATATTAAATTTTTTGCAGAGATTAGATAATACCCTCAACGATGCATCTCGTGCAACAGTCGATCGGGAATCTAATGCAAAATAGATAGTATTTAAGGATTCAAAGTAAATAACCTTCTTATCTGACGTTGAAAAATATTTCTTTCCTTTGAAATTATCAAGATTAATTTCCGAAACACAACGTAATTCAATGCAATTTTTAGGTCTTTTTAAAATTTCAGCGATTTGCGGTTGATCAGGTCGCAATTCATCAGAAACTTTTAACTTCCCTGTAACATCTTTTTGTTTTTCCATTTTTGCCTGTTGTGCTCTAGTCGTCACGTAAATTGTTGAATTAGAAACTTTTGAATTAAGTTCTTTCAAATGATTTGAATCTATTACAATGCGAGATAGAGCATCTGCAATTACATTATCTCTACCTTTAATATACTCAACTGAAAAATCAAATTCTTCCAGCTGTAACCGAAAACGTGTAAGTCTACTAGATGGATTTTTGAGACTGAATAGGAATACTAAAGGTCTATGATCAGTCATGATTTTAAATTTTCGACCAAAAATATATGGACGAAAATGTTTACAAGCCCACACTATCGCCAGTAACTCTTTTTCAATAGTCTCATAGTTGCGTTCTGCTTTATTTAGAGACCTGCTGGCGTAGGCAACTGGCTTATTGTCCTTATTTAAGAGCACTGCACCAATGGCATATCCGGAAGCATCTGTTTTTAAAGTAAAAGTATTTTCTTCGGAAAAATCCGGGTATTGCAACACTGGTGGGTGTAACAATGCTTCTTTTAGAGCTTCAAAGGACTTTTGACATTCTTCCGTCCAGTTAAATTTTACTGACTTTTTTGTTAAATGATTTAAAGGAACCGCAAGGGTAGCAAAATTTTTTATAAACTTTCTATAATAATTAACAAAAGCTGTGAAGCGTTTAACTTCTGATGAATTTGTAGGAATTGGATAATGTCTAACAGCTTCTGTTTTTGCCGGATCTGGGATCATACCTTCGGCAGAAATAACATGTCCTAGATACAAGATTTGACGTTTCAAAAATTCACATTTCTGTACGTTTAATTTCAAGTTAACTTCCCTAAGACGTTGGAAAATTTTCATTAAATTTCTGTTATGATCATCCAAGTTTCTACCAAAAACAATCAAGTCATCTAAATATACAAAACACTTGTCATAATTTAGACCACTCATTGCAATAGTCATAAGTCTTGAAAATGAACTCGGCGATATTTTTAGACCCATCGGAAGCCTTGTCATACGATATTGACCTATATCAGTTGTGAATGATGTACATCCTCTTGATTCTTTCGTCAACTCCAACTGATAATATCCCTGTGATAGATCCAAATGCGAAAAATAAATGGCTCCGGATAAAGAATCTAGTATTTCTGTTATATTAGGAAGCGGAAATTTATCATCCTGGATTTGTTTATTCAAAAGTCTATAATCCACAACTACTCGCCATTTCTTTTCTCCATTTTCATCTGCTTTTTTCGGCACAATAAGTAAAGGCGACGACCATTCGCTACGCGTTTCTTCAATTATTCCGTCAGATAACATTTTCTCAATTTGTTTATGAATTTCATTTTTCTGGACTTGAGGTAAGCGATATGGTTTTACATAAATCGGCTGAATGTCAGGTTTTACTTTAATAGATTGTTGGTATAAATTTGTTACAGATAACTTGTCCCCTTTTAAATGAAAAATATCCGAATACTTTGCGCATATTTGTTCTATTGACCATCTTTCTTCTCCTTTCAAATAGTTTAGATTAAGTTCTTTTAGTAACTTTTTGACACGGTCCGCTGAATTTCTTTTTTTCATCAAATTTGCAAATACAGTACTTGTCACTGTCGTGAATCTCAGGTATGAAGTTTTTTAAAATCACGCTCTCATCTCTTACATTCAACATTCGTACTGGGATTATTCCTTCATTCGGTCTTACTAACATACTTGCAACAAATACACCATTGCAAACTTCTTTCGGAACAATCACACAATCTTTTTCCGCATTCGTTCTAAAATATTTCACAATTTCACACCTTGGGGGTAGTATAGTATTAATTGAGTGTGAGGTCTCAATAGGAAAAATAACGTTTTTCCCATTGCACCATAAGGATAGGTTGAAATTTTCGAAATTTATTACCGCAGAAAATTTTGAAAGAAAATCGGAACCGATTATGCCATCGGCCTCTTTAAGAAAGTCTTGTAGGATTAAAAATTCATGTTCAGCACATTCATTCTCAAATTCACACATTACTTTTGCTGATCCTAACGAATATACTGACCCACTTATACCATTAATTTTTATTTTTCTTTCGTCATTCACTTCCATGTTATTTGAAACGCATTCATTCTTTATTGCACTCACCGAAGCACCTGTATCAACCAAAAAACGACATACTTTTTCATTTATTGCAAATCGTACGAAATTCATACCGTTGACTTGAAAAATTTGTTGATTAGGCAAGAAAGGAACGAAAACATTCCCCTGACTGTGAAGAATTTTCACCAGTCGAATCATTCAACTCATTTTCTTCATGAAAAATTTGAACATTTTCTTCTTCAGCAAATTGAATGGATTGACCATTTCTTGTATTGAAATTCGATCGTTCATTTGAATTTCCACGATTGGAATTGCCTCTATATGAATTAGAACTTCCCCGCGAGTATCCTCGATTGTTACCGCGAGAATTTCCTCTTAAGTTTCCACGAGAATTTTGATGAGAATTTCCTCTGTTCGATTGCCTAGAATTTCCTCTATGAAAATATCGTCTTCCACTATGTTTTCCTCTTGCGTGAAAGATTTGTGCTGACTCACCACGAGGGTTTTCTTCATCTAACGCTCCTCTAATAGCATCCTTAAGAGAATCATAATTTCGCGCCCGGATAACAGTACTAAGCTGAGAATCCTTTAATCCATTTGCAAAAGAACTTATAGCTATGCGTTCATTATTTTTCTTCAATATTTCATACGCAGAAGAATTTCCTTTTGCTTGTGTTACAGTAAGATCAACGAACAGGCTTTCAATTGTTTTCCCGAAATTTTCAAGGGTTTCTTTTCCTTGTTTGGCTGTGCAAAGCCGATGCATCAACGAGGTGTCTGATTTTTGTGGCAACAAATGATGTCTCATATCCTTAAGCAATTCCGCGATGCTTGAGTATTCTGATTTTAAACGAACTTTTGCAGCCTCGGAAAGACGTGTTTTAAGAACAAAGTGTATAAGTAATGATTTTTCTGATGATCCTACTAAAAGATCATACATTTCTAACGAATCAATTAAGCGTTTTGTAACCTCTTCTGTATTATCCATTACAGGTAAAAGATTAGTGGCAGTTCTTAAATCAAAAGTGTGCGCCATGATTGTATTTTTAGTTTCTTTATTTTCTCGATTTTCCTCAACTTCTTGTACCTTTCCAACTTCTAAAGTACTAAATTTTTGAGTGCTACTGTGTTCTTCTACAGTTTCAACAGTTTTCTTTATTCTATATTGTAAAATTGATTTTGATTGATTTACTGCAAATTTTATTTGATCTGAAATTTCTGTACATAGGATTTCATTTCCTTGAGATAAAGTTTCTGAATTTCTTATTTCATTTAATTTTAATTCACAGACGGCTAAAATATCTTCTAATTCTGTGTTTTTTGTACTGACAAATTTTTCTGAATAATTTCTATGTGGACCGTCTTTTTTAAGATTGATTAAAATTTGATTTGCTCTGTCCAATAGTCTTCTTAATTGCTCCATAAAGTATTTAATTTTACAAACTTTGATCTTAGAAACTTATACATCTGACCTTTTCGTGTAGAGATGTTGGGTGTCTGATGATCTTATTCTGGATCACAAATAAGTTCCTTCTGATCTACTTTCCAAGAATCGTTGAAGATCTCAATGATGTTGTACCACAAGTCTACAGCAACTAGCAATACCGCCATGCAGCTTCCTCCGATTGACAATGCTTTTCTGTCAATTTTTATGCTGAAGGATGTTTTTTTTTGTGCTCGACACTGAAGATAAGTTGAAGGAGATGACTTTCTGCGACATTCCACAATTTTTCCATTTATTCTGGTTTTATTTACTAATTTATTTTTCTTTTTAACACTTTTAGAGTTTCCAGTTCATTTTTTGCCGTTTGGATAGTTCACTTTTCATTTATTTATTTATTTTTGGGATTTTTATTCACTTTTCTATTTTCTTTTTCTTTAAACTCCTAATTCTGCTCGGCGACGGTTTAGTTCTCGATGTACCTCTTTTTTCATGATTTCCCGCAATTTTTGAACCGCATATCCGATGATCATGATTACTAATATCACTATTAGTATTATTAAACAGATTTCAGTTAGTGTTACACCGTTTTTCACACTGTCAGAATTTCCACCACCGTTTTGAGCTATGATGATTTCTTCCTCTTTACTGTGTGGATTGCCCATATTGTTCTTCAATAATGTTCTCCGTAATTTCACTGAATTTCTCTTCTTGCACTTTCACTTCACTATTACTCAGAAAACTACCAAGTCTGGCAGGATCGCCATCCAATATGCCGAATCTTGGTGAACAAGAAAAGAACACTTCTGTTCTCATTGACTTCTTTATTCCAACTCTTACTTTCTACATAAAGTACAATATTAAAAGTAACACAAAAATGCTGAATAGGGAGTGCAGGTGAGTGGACTTCCACTGAACCTCGCTCCCTATGATATTGCTTAATAACCTAGATTAAAATAATGCAAATGCAATCAATACATATTAAGATAGGGTTCGCACCCATCTATCACAGGCCTCTATCTCCGGTTCTAATTAACATAGCGACCTAAATTTTACCTTTTTGGTTTCGTCTCGATGAGCACTTTCAGATGGAAGTTCAAAAAGTCACAACAGGTGGCGCTGTGATAGCGTCAAAATTCATCGAAATTCAAAGTCACTTTTCTCAAAAACGGCATTGTGCAAGTTAATGAAATTTTAGTATGTTGTAGTCCAGTCTAGGACGTTTCCAAAATGGTGCGTATGCGCGCTGTGGTTTCAATAGAACCGGAGATATGAGGGGTCAAAGTTCACGAAATTCAAAAAATCATATCTCCGGTTATATGTGACCGATTTTGATGAATGAGGGCTTAAACGAAAGATCTCACCAAATGCTACAACTTTCTAGAATATTTGAACTTCGTGGGACCAACACCAGGGGCGCCACAGTCGAAAAACCAATTTCAATATCACATAACCTCAATTATCTCGACTGTCGCTGAACCGATTTTGATGATTACTTTGACATAATTGTAGAGCACATTTGTCTCTACATTTCGTCCATACATCATTTTCCACTCAGACTACGCTATCACTCCGATTTTGCCGTTTAAGTGTGAAAAAATTGATTTTTCCAATAATAACGCTTTGAAATCACTCAGATGCCAATTTGACTGCCTCTACTCCACCAAGACACTTAAAATAGGGGTTTAAATGGAAAGTCCCGCAAAATACAACAATTCTTTGATATAGTTGAAGTTCAACAAATGACTACTTGGGGAACTCTGGATGAAAAAACGAGTTAAGAAACAAAAAACCTCGCTTATCTTGGCTTCTGAGTAATCGATGAGATCATGTTCTATGGGAAAATTATAGAGAACATTCTGGTCTACATTTCATCCATATATCACTTTTCTGTCAGTTCATCCAAATCCTTGATATTTTGGTTTAAATACAAAATTTGTATAATTTCACGAATTTGATTCAAGATAACTGAATGGCGTCTCCCAACTTCAGCTCCAAATCGAATTTGCATGCACTCCGAGTTAGCTCACGTTAAGAATCTCACCTACATAAGCCGGTTAGGATTATCTGTCCCTTTTGAATTAAAAATCATTTGAATTGATATAGATTTTTGCCTATTTATTGATAAAAACTAAAACTTTGCCTACCAAAACATGTTTAAATATGCTAAAATAGCATAAATGTTGTTGGTCAAATTAATTTGAATTCAGCAAATTAAAATGTTAAAATTGCTCAATTATTCCAATTTTATTGGACTTAGCCGATATAGAGGAATGTAGGCATGGTTCGCACAGAATGAACCTTTAAACGATGCGAATTTTCTCTTTGTTTGCAAAGAGCTAACTTACCATTTCTCATCTCGTCTCATGAGCTTAATTATTATCTATCTTATGGCTAAGAAATGTCGAACTAGCTCTTTGTAAACAAAGGGAAAATTTGCATTGTTTAAAGGTTCACTCTGTGCGAACCATGCCAACATTCCCTTAGGCACCCTCATTTTCGTTGTTTCTTTCTGCAAATGAGGTCCAACTATGTGAAGTAGTTCCTCAAATTCTTTAGTAGCCATACGAAGAAAATTGTTATGTTCAAAAAAAATCACCAGTTGCGATATCATCATACATTTTTTCAATGAATCCGTGGGCACCTCTCTCTTGAATCCATTTTCTGGACCACAATTTCTTCCTTTTACCTTGAGACACATTTTTATTGAACATTTATTCTACGTAAAGTAGAAAAAATTCTTCCTCACCACTGAACTCACTCATTTTTCTAAGAATGTAGGGTAAGTGCGCCAAATTCCGGCCAGCTTGCAATTTCGGCCACCTTTTTGTTCCTCGAATTTTCATGAATTTTTAGATTTTACGTACTCTAGAGACTATACAATGCAAAAGAATAACAAAAAAATAGCTTAGACAAACGAGATGACATGAAAAAGATATTGGATAAATTCCCGAAAATGTATTAAGAATGATTTTAAAGTAAATAAAGACGGTAAACTCTTTACAAGGTTCCAAGCAACACTCCTTAAGAAGAGGGAATAAAAAAATCAATTTCTATTTAAAATATTACATTTCAAACTTGAGGCATTAACGCTTGCATGCAAATATGTCAAAATTTGGCACACTTACCCTAACAAAATCACAAATGACAAAATAAAACAACTGTCAATCTGCGTGGCTTTTTTAATTTAGCAAATTTCTCGCAAAAATGTGTCCTGGCTATGAAAAATTTCAAGTGATTATCGCAATTTTAATGCTCAATTTTCTGAATTCAATTTAAAATTAAATTATGAAAAGTCCTAGTGTGATAGCACTGTAAGATTCGTAATTCCACCTTACAAAATCCATGGAAATATTTGTATCATCCTCTACAGGGTAATGAAAATGTAGTGACATTTTTTACGAAGCTTCCCTGGTTTGCGCACTTTCGTAAAAAAAATTACCCACTTACGTACGCCTGACGTATCCTTCGCGGGGTCTAAATGGGAAGGGGGTAATGCGACACATAGCCTCTTCTCCTCAATTCCTAGCGAGCTAGATACCTGGTAGAGTCTGATACACTCAGGTGAGTGATAGAAGATTGGGTAACCAACCCTATTAAAAAAGGTCACGAACCTAAGGCCGGCTTCAGATCAGAGGTTTAGCCTAGTTTCTGAAAGTCTCAGAATCCTGAATAGCAACCAATTTTATTGCTCTTTCAGAACCTAATAGGTCATTTGTCCTTAATAATCCAATCCTAAGTTAAATTTTCCAAAAAAAAATCGTGACTGGTAAGGTAAGAAATTAGAGCAGTTAAGCCATGTAGCTAAGCTTTACGTATGAAACCCGTATAAGGCTAACGAATAATGGATCTGGTCCTTCTAGAGAGGCTTAGGCGAGGGGCTAACAACCCCTCCCACCCCGTAAAGGCATGATTCTTACGAAAACTTGCAAGGACCCTCCGATAGGACGGACTCTTCGACAGCGACTTATGCTACGTTTCTAGAGCGAGTTGACGAAGAGTCGCCAGGACTGGATGAGGTTAGTTCGAAAGGCACGCTTTCTTAAAAGGACATTTTCTTAAACACCTTTAATCGATCTTGCAGAACATAGGGGGAATCCATTAATGAGTTAAATATGTGTTTCTTGCACAGTGTGACTCTAATCATATTCCCAAAGTGATATTCCCAAAGTCGATGGTCAATAGTTTTACAAAGGTGCAAAAGTTCGTTTTTCCCAGACTGCCAAGGTTGTAATGTTTACCAATTTTACACCACCAACAAAAAAGCAGCTCCCTTCAAACAAAAAACTTTCAGGGTAAATATTAACCTTGATAAACCCTCTATAACTTGTAGGGTGGAATTACCACTTTTCGCCAGTGCCCCACTTTCCGCCACTTAAAATTCTTTGTATTTTTACTGCTGCAACGTATAGAGTCAAATAATAATAATTATTCGTTTTGGATTTACGATATTGAGCATTTTTTGGAGTAATATTTTTAGCATAATATTTCTCACCAAATATACTAAGTGTCATTAAATTTTCAACAAGCAAAAACTAACTTTTTAGATCAATAATTTGTCCATTGAATATTTATTTACACTTGTGGAATACACAAAATTTGTATTTAGTTAATGAATATTTCATTTAATATTATTTTTATATAAAAATGAGGCATGGCGAAGTGGTAATATTTTGGAATAATTTTACCACCTGTCGCCATCTCTTTTCAATAGGCGGCGCTAACTTCACTTCGTAGATTCTCAGGTGTCAAATCTCCATTGTTTACTTTCTGCAATAGACCTATAATTTGATTTCTCAAATAAAAGTGAAGAAAAATCATTTAAAGTGAGTAACAATAAGGTGATCACGAGGAAAAAGAAATGCTGAATGTATTCTTTTTTATAGCATTGCATAAAGTAATTGAGTTTGGACCTTTTCAAGTATGTGGCGAGAAGTGGTTATTTTTGCATTCTTATTAAAATTTAGTTTTTGAAGTAGTCCAGCGTTAAATTCTATTGTTACTATTGTTTTCACGAATCAAAAGTCAATACATCTAAGTAGTTTTGTGTCAAATTTGAGTTATCTTGTAATAAGAGTTCAAAAGTTATAGTAAAATTAATTCCTCTTTGTCCAAAACATGGCGATAGGTGGTTAATCCACCCTAATAGTCGTTTATTTTTGGAAGAGATACTTGAAATGTGATAAATACATTAAATAGTACATATAAAAATTATAGAATTGGGCCCATTTTTTTCGATTTGTAAACTTATGGCCCCGGCACACCTTTTAGATCAGGAAAATTTCATAAAGTCGAAATTCACTTCCCTTTCTATCTCAAACGTTTTGCATAGAAATATCTCAAATTCTATTGAGCTAGATTTATTTGTTCTGACGTTTAAAAGAAGAAGAACAGTACGAAAGAGCGGGATAGACATACGCAATAGGTTTAAGAAAGAAAGGGATACGAATTTCGTCTTCATAAAATTTTCCTGATCTAAAAGATGTGCCGGAGCCTTTAGGAAAGAAAGGAAAATTTTATTCTATTTTTTTCATGAAATGTGAGGTGTTGGGTAAGCTATTTTAATAAAGTAACCATGTGTAAGATTTTTTTAATAAAATAGAAAAAAAAGTCGACTTTTATGAAGCTGCAACTGTGCGAATACGAAGCTGCAAGGGTTCTCCTTACTTTGGTAATACTCAATTAACAAAAGAGGTTTGGATACACTTTGTTTAAAAGAATTAATGAAATTGGTATTCTCTTTAAAAAATAATCAAAAATTCAATATCCATTTAAAGTCTGTAGGCGGCTTTAAGTATCTAAAACATCCTCTTTGGAAAGTCCAGATTTGAGGGTGGTTGGAAGTGTGTGAAGAGTTGAAGATGATGTCTAAAAATTGCACTTGTACGAGGGGTTTGTAGTGAAAAATGAGAGTCTATTTGTGAATTTATTTCGAAACTCTGCAGAAAACGTTTTTCTCCATTTTCCCTTAGATGAAAAATTGGAAAAATTGACAAGGAAATTAATTCAATATTCTCGAAAGTATTTCTCCTAAATTTTTTTTGTGGGTAAAACTTTAGGGATATCCACCTTAAAGAAAATTGGCAGACCCAAAAATTCAATGGACATTGATGGGGTGGAAGAATGAAATTGGTTTACTCAATGAAAAATACTCACTTTTATGTTGGAAAAAGTCTCCAACACGGTGCACTCAACATTTGATGATTTCATCCTATTCTTTTCGTCCCTCTCGCATATTGTTCCTCAACAAACAAGTCAAGCATCTCAAGAACCAACTCTCAAACTGACGGATCCCTTTAGCTCGCAAGAAATTGATACAATCTCCCCTCTTGGAAAATGTGAGACGAGAAAAAGGGGTTTTTGTGGTTTTAAAACACACTCTCATTCAACTATTGAATTGTGTGCAGAGAAAATTCCATCGAATGGTTTTCATTCGCAATTTCCCCAAATTTTCCATGAAAATTTAATTCGTACTCCGTGGGACTTTTTTTTTAACATTTCTACAGAAGAACGATGGAAAGTGGAAAGGGATATGCTTAAGGAAAAATTGATGGATGAGAGGAAAATTCCTTCCTTATGAAAATCAATTTCCACGGTCATAAATAATGGTGTGATGAATAGAAAAAAAAGATGTCTTCCTACATTTTTTTCGGAAAATTATTCCCTGTGATTTATAATCTCTTTTAAAATTATATCTTCCTTGTAATTTATGGCTAAGGGAAATTTCTTAATTAATGTTTGAAGAAAAAATTTAAAAGGACATTTGAGAGCAAACTAAGACATTTTGAAGAGATTTAGAAAATTCTGCTAGTTGCTCTAGTGTATTTTAGTTATTCTCTCCCTCAAAAACTAAAAGGAAAAAGCAAGTATTTCAAAAGTGCCCCAATCCCCTGTAATGCAGATTCAATTTGTCGTCTTAGGATAATTTAAACATTTTATTATGATTGAGAAGCTGTAGTAAGGGAGAGTGCGGTACCTTCAGACGACTCAAGCTTCGGACAACATTTTTTTTAATGATTTTAATGAATTTGATACGTCCACTGAGTGAAATCCGAAAAAGTTAAAATAACTTTCCGGAAATGTTAATTTTACCCTGCAGTATTGATCCAAAATCGGTGTAAATTTTACCCTTTTTAGTTGTATTAGGGGTTAAAGTTACCCTTTTCATGTTAATTTTACCCTTAAATAGGTGTAAATTTAACATTAAAAAATGTTAATATATTTTTACACCTAAAGGAGGACACCTGAGGAGAAAAAGTTAATCGCACTCTCTTTTATTTCTCATGCCAAAATGTCGTTGGCATTTGTTGCCGACTGAAGTGTCAAAAATATAGAAATTCGAAATGGCAGAACAATCTGCGCTGAAGCGGCAAGTACGTAAACTTGCACTTTAGGCTTTCGGAAAGATTTTCGAATACAGTAGTTTCGCTAATTCGGCTCTTTTAAGACCGGGCTACTTTTTAATTCGGGCGGCAGTTAAATTCAAGAAGTTTGTTGACATTTTGCAAGTTTGATTATTTATCAAATGAAGCAAATATGCTCAAATTTGCCATGATTTGTCTTAGTTCTTATGTGTTTTTGCAATATTAAGGAGTTTTCATGAAATTTACCATAAATATGAGTATGTAAACTCGATATGTGTATGCAGATGAACAAAAAAATCGTTGCATTTAAAAAAGTTTGTTGCCCGAATTCCTGTCTAATTCGGGTGACATTTTGGTCCCAAATGCCCGAATTTGAGAGAGTCTATTGTAGATTTGGCTTGGCTTTGTGTGTTTGAAAGGTTATTACTGAACGGAGCTAATATTATTAATAGTATCGAGATATATCTGGTGTGATTCGTTCTAATCACACCTATTTTACAATGTAATCATGCTGCAAAGTCGTACATCCCGTGTTGGAAGAATGTGCTAAGTCCATTGTAGACCGCATAGGAGCGCCTCCCCCGGGATATGGATGCTTCTTCCGTGCCCCCTGAGTGTCTTGGTAGAGGCAGTGCATTTTTATTACGTTTTATCACACTGAAAATGTATTTTCCTGCCATTCAGTTCCTTGCACCGATCGAGACTCGAACTCACAACTGTGAGAGTCGAGTCAATGATCTCATCCGTCCAAGACCAAACGGTCTTGCTTATTGCGCCACTGAGATCTCCTGAAAACGTAACCATTTATTCTATGACCCTTTTAGGTCTTTTAGGGATGAGTTAACAATAAGTAAAATAACATTGTACCTTTTTCCATTTTGATGTAGGGGAAGATGGACAGTTTTACGCATACATTACTTAAGAAGTTCACATTTTTGGGATGATAAGTGATAATCTAGGAATTGTTCTATATATTTTTAAATAGATAATACCTCTAATACACAAGAAACACTAACGGGGTTTAATTATATTTAAATATGGTTCAGATTCTTTTAGAAAATGAGTTTTGCAAAAATGTGAAACAGCGTGAAACTGCCCCACCATCCCCAATGTTATTTTAAATATATTGCACAATTTCTAGATAATATTTAATTATCTTAAAATTATAAAACCAACGCGAAATTGAATAAATTATTATTTTTGTTATTACCTGAATAATGCTTTATTAAAGTAAACAGTCAGTGTGGTAGTATTTAATTTTACTGAGAATTGATTAATTCAAAATTAGTTGAGTTTTTTCATTTTGAATAATAAAGTAACTCAATCCGATTTCCTTCAAACTCCAAATTTTTCTTTATAAATAGTTTAAAAAGATATTATTTTCAGACACTTCATTGAATTATTTTATTAGATTTTCGCAGAACTTTCGTTCTTTTCATATTTTGCAAAGGTATAAATAATAAAACAATAGGAAAAATCTCGCCAATTATCTTTGCAAGAACTCGTCAATATTTTAAAAGTAAAAATTGTATTTTACTGTATTATAATTGTAAAATTTTCTCACGTTAATCTTCTGATAAGTAGGGGAGACCGGAGCAGATTAGTCACGTTTAGTATTGATAGTGGTATCTTATAGTTTGCCGTCCAAGGAATATTGAGGAAATCTCTCTTTATTCTAAATATATACTTCCTTTAGGGGAGACTGGGGCAAAATTTGTCAAAATGAAAATTTCAATATTCACTATTTTCTAAAATAAAAGAGACCGAGGCTTGAAATTTTTATTATAGATAGCCTTCATGAACCTTCTTAACCCATTCAGTCAATGTACCAGAAATACTTGAGATATAATGTTTATATTTTGGGATTAGTTTCCTACAGGTTAATAGATGATTTTTTTGAAAAGAAAAAAATTTATCTCATATGGGGGGGCGCGGGGAGCCTCTGTCAAACACACGTCTTAACGGTCACTGAATTTAAATTCTGTGCATTAATTCATTACAAACTCTATTGCTTTAGATAGAGTGACTATCCAAGAACACCAATTGGGAACTAGAATTCAAATCAGGAAAGAGGAAAGAGGACAATTTTAACAAATTCGACGGGATGTCGTATTTTTTGTCCGCCATTTTGAGCAAAAATTTTGCATGACCTTCCGCGAAGCATGAAAATAATAACAAAATGTATTTTCATCTCTGTCGGACTATTTATCTCAAGTAATGGAATAACTAACGCTACTAAAAATCCATTCCCGACAGCAATTCGGATAAAAATTGCCCAGAAATAAATCATCAAAAATCACTCAATTTGCGTATGATATATAATACCATGATAAGGAATGGGTTAAACTTACAAAGTTTCAAGGAATTCGAGGAAGGATTATGTAAAATAAAAAATAATGAAATTTTGAGCCCTATTTTTGGAATATTTGGCTTACAGAAAATATTAAAACTGATTAGCTCAATTTAAGCACATTTCTCGTTAAGATAGAGAAAAATCATCTTCGAAAAAGTTGTAGAGGAATAAATTTCCTATAAAAATATGTCTATTTGATATTTTTAACATTTGCGAGAGTAAAACGTCACAAATTATCCGAAGACTGACAAAATTTGCCCCAGCAATTTTGAGAATGTCCACAAAATTGACCTTCAGAAAATGATTCGAAAATCACATTTCTTTCGAGGTAGAGGAAAATAGTCTTCTGGAATGTTGTAGAGCAGTAAATTTCCTATAAGAATATGCTCATTATAAAAAGTTTAAGTTTTCTCAGAGCTCGTGAAAGAATTAAATATGCATTTTGACAAGTTTTGCCCCAGTCTCCCCTACTGTTCTTTGAAATATTTATCAGCCTCATACAAACATTTTTTGTACAAATTATACGCAATGGAAAATTGCATTTCCTGGCTAATTTTACCCCGGTCTCCCCTAAATACATTTACATTTCAATCTTTTAAAATTTGAAAAGAAAACATTCTTGAAATTTTTAGTCTTTTTGGAGTGCATACCTTTAAGTGAAATCATGAAGAAGTATCCTAACTCTTCTGTCTTTCCTGCAAACTCGTAAGACAGAATGAAATAGTGGAAAACGAAGAAGGAAAAGTCAGACTTGAGGAAGCACAATCGTGTCATATTGTATGAAATTTTGCAGAAAAATTAAGTGTGTGTTCAAATGGTAAATAGCATCACGTACTTACCCTAGCATATTTCTCTGCAGTAGCAATTTAAAAGGATTTAGGAGGGTAGAGTTGAAGAGTACCTAGATTTTCAGATAAAGCTCTCCTCTGCTGCTTTGCTACTAAGTCCTCCAAATGGAAATGGCCTGAAAAGAAGTGGAAAATTTTGCTAATTTCTGTCTTCAATCCTCGTTCTAGGCGATTCTGTGACTAAAACTGCATCTAAAGAGTCTTTGAGGACGTGGCGGGTGAAAAATAGAAGAGAAAAGTCCAATGGGAAATTCATGGGGTACAGAAGGGACGGAAATTTCAGCTAGAGAGTATTTCGCAAAAGGGATAAATCATGAGAATGTATGTTTCATGCAACGTGATGAAGGAATAAGTAAATGTTTGCTCAGTGACTCTATATAGCCACTGAACAAGTGGGTGGTGGTTCTATATAAATGGGAACCACTTCCAATCCTCCCCAGCATCTCGCACACACCATTTTCAACCACCCCGCTCGTCACAACCTCCGACCCCTAGAATTGGCCACGGATGGAGGGGTGTAGAAGATTCCTACAACATACTTTAGCTTTTCATGAGGTACACAAAGTCAACTCCAAAGTGCGCTCCGACGAATAAATGGATAGGTAGACTCACGTTGGATGGATATGGTGATTTTGGATACATGATAGGGTGTGAAATGAGGTTAGTTCTACGTGAGTGATATTTATCTCTTCTCGAGCTCAAACTACCCCATACCCAAAAACTCTCGGGGTTAGGTTTATTTTCATGTATAACACTCATTACAGGGACTTCTTTGGCACAAGAGTCAACATTTGGGGCTTGGAAAATGGGTAAAAAGGGTTTAATTCCGAGAATTTCCTCTTAAACCATACTTCAATTCAACTTTCAACCCCATGCCAAAAACTTTTGTTACTATACACTTGCATTAGGAATCTGAAAAGGAATAAATTTCACCAAATGGATAATTACTCATCTGCAGAACTGTTTGAAAGACAAACCAAGATTTGACACAAAAGGTTATGCTGTGCCTTAAAAATTAAATAATTTAAAAAGTATTAATTGTGTATTAATTTTTCGTATACTTTGTGGGTACATACCGTTTTACTACTGATTAAATTGATTGATAAATTAAAAAAAAAACACATTCCGAAATAATAAAATACTTAAGAAAAGTAGTCGAATAAATAAAAGGGGTGGCAAAGCGTCCCAGGCTTTGCAAAATGCTCGAATTCGTGACTTAGATGGTATATACACTGTTAAAAATAAAAGGATCAAATTGACCCTTTTCAACAAAAATGGATCATATTTGACCCTTTGAAAGGTTCACTTGAATCTTTTGAAATTTTGTGTGCATATTTATCACGATAAATCGTCTTTTATCGTAAATTTATTACTCTTATCGTATTTCCCTCATCTGAGCGAACACCAAATATGACTTTTGCATTGCTTTTATTCATTTATTTCCGAGATAAATAGGTGTCAAAACAGTGACCCTTCCAAAGGGTCGTCGGTGACCCTTTTATTTTTACCAGTGTACCTCAAAAGTACTTTCACATCATTTACCATTTACCGGTTCTCAACCGATTTGAACCAATTCATAAATCATAAAAAAGATTCTCCAAAATTGTTTAAAAAGCAATAGAATTAATTTTCGGATAAAAATTATTTATCGGCTACGAACTGGTTCATTACCGGTTCAGAACCGATTAAAACCGGCTCAGTTTTGTCGGAAATTCCAAGACCTTTCCAACTAGCTCAAACATGATACCATTCGCTTGATAAATGCGCTCTCTAGTGTCTTTTTAACCTTTAACCTTGAAAAACCGTTATTAGAAATGGTTCAACGAAATTTTCGTATATAGACGAAATATCCGCCTGGGTAATCTCTAAAACATATTCAAATATGAAAAAATCTTATGACGCGTTTTCGAGCAATCCCAAAAATGTGGTTTTAAAGGGGTGAGGGGAGGAGTGGGGGAAAAATGAGGGGCATGTTAATGATCCTTGGATCGACTTATGGGGGGGTCCTCCGAAGGTCCCAAGTCTCTATGTCTAACCGTTTGGCCTCTAGAGCTGATGACAGTCGGACGGACAGACGGACAGACGGACAAACAGCGCGACGACAATTCCCAGAAATCGTCTGAAACGTGAAGATGTGTTGGGAAAAAGTGGTCTCCGGGGGGTGGAAGGTGGAAATTTTGGAGGGGTGAAAAAATCTAGGGATTATTATGTAGAGTAGAGTCAGCCCTTTTTGCCATGTAAGCACTTTTTCGCCACGTAAAATAAAACAAGTAAATTAAGGTATTTAAGAATAAGTAACATTTCAACACTCATAATATGTTCTGTTCTAATATCCCAATACGTTATTACGTCTCTTAATTAATTGAAATTCGTTTTAAAACAGGTGGTGAAAAGTACTAAAACAAGCATAATTGGGGAAAATGCATTATTTTTCAATTAGATTCTCTAAAATTCTTGAGAAGTATCCTGGATATATAGATAGATATTGCTTCCAAGTATCTTTATACGAAAATTCATTTTAGTCTGACAAAAATATCACACCTTACGAGCCCCCTAAAGCTTAATGGTGGCGAAAAGTACTGACTCTACCCTACTGCTCTCTCCGTGGAGTTAGAGCAGTAAAAAGTAAATCTGAGAAAGATAAATCATTTTCGGACACTATATCCACTCATGACCGATTGTGACCGATGCAGTCGCATTGGAAATTTCAATTTCTTTCAAAAAAAATCCTAATTTAAGCAAATCGGTTGGAAAATATGCCTTCCAAAGTGGTTAAAATTTAGTCTTCGAAAATTAGATATCGAAATGGTTTTCGAATATAGTTATCCAAGGACGAAATTTGCGCTTTAACTGTTTTCTAAATAAACCAAAAAGGTCGTCGAAGACCGGAAGCCGATATCTCTTACCGTTTAACCTCTACCCATGCCACAAGCTTTCGAACAAATAAAAGATATTTGTGAAAAGTTTTTGAGAAAGGTACATTAATTATGGGTACTATATCGACTCATGACTGATTAAATCCGATGCATTTGGGTTAGAAATTTCAAGATCTTTCAAACGAATTAAGATTTAAGCAAATTGATTGAAAACAAAATCCTGCAAAGTAGTTAAACTTTGGTCTTCGAAAATTCGATATCGAAATGGTTTTTAAGCATAGGTGTCCAAGGACGAAATATTCGACTAAAATAGCGGAAATTGGGGCAATACTTGTCAAAACGCATATTTAATTCTTTCACGAGCTCTGAGAAAACTTAAACGTTTTATAATGAGCATATTCTTAAAGGAAATTTACTGCTCTACAATATTGCAGAAGACTAGAAAGAAACTTCGAAAGAAACGATTTTCGAATCATTTTTTGAAAGTCGATTTGTTGAAGATTCTCAAAATTGCTTAGGCAAATTTTGCCAGTCTTCGGATAATTTGTGATGTTCTACTCTCGTAAACGTTAAAAATATCAAATAGACATATTTTTATAGGAAATTTATTCCCCTACAACTTTGTCGAAAATAATTTTTCTCTATCTTAAAGATAAATGTATTATGTACTTAAATTGAGCTAATCAGTATTGATATTTTCTGCAAGCCGAATATTCCAAAAATAGGGCTCAAAATTTCATAATTTTTTATTTTACATAATCCTGCCTCGAATCCCTTGAAACTTTGTAAGTTTAAGAAGGTTCATGAAGGCTATCTATAATAAAAATTTCAAGCCTCAGTCTCTTTTATTTTAGAAAATAGTGAATATTGAAATTTTCATTTTGACAAATTTTGCCCCAGTCTCCCCTACCTCTAATACATATTCGAAAATGAAAGAAATCGTAGGAGCCGTTTTCGAAATGAACTAAAAAACATGTCTTTGGAGGGTAAGAAGGAAGGTGAGGGGAGAGAAAAAGAATTGTCCTAAATAATTTTGACTTATGGGGGAGGGGGGTCGTTGAAGACCGGAAATCGATATTTCTTATCGTTTGTCCTCTAGCCCTGCCACAAGTTGAAAAAAAGTGGATTATTTAACTACCGTCGTTGCGGGTGACTTTGCACTCGGGGGGTGACTTTGCACTTTGTTGTTCGTGAGACTTTGAACAATTCTAGCACTTATTGATAGTCTTCGCCGATCCGTTCTACCATGTCAAAGTATATAGGGATATGTTAAGTACCAAGTAAGGTACAATGATCCTCAAAAGGATTCTTGTAGTTTCAGTAATAGGTTATGAAATCCTAGTATAGGTATTTTGTCAAAAAACGACTCCGCGAAAAAGTTATCTGAAGATGCAATTCCAAAATCGGATTCAGAAAAGTAAATTGCCCAAATCTATTCTAAATTTATTTGGCTAGAATAATCCACGTCGATTTTGTTCATTATTTTTATTAAAATACTTTTTTTCACTATAATCTTCCTAAGAACGCATGATTTATATTGTAAAATTGCATATAATGGTCTTTCTTAAGCTTTATTATAGAAGTATTTGGCTAAAGATTATCTAATTTTTTGATAATTTAAGATAAAATGACCGAGATCTACAAGATGGTGTGGTCGCCATCTTGATTTGACGTTTCCGTCCGCCATTTTGAATAACTGTCAAAACAAAAATCTCATCCGATTGAGCTGAAATTTTAGTATGTTGTAGCTAATGTCAAGGCCTTTTCAGAACATATATAACATCCGACCTAGGTCAAGCGATTGTCTGGATACTGGGGCTCTAAGTTCAAAATTTTGACATTTTCATGAATACAGAACTACGGAGAGCTTCTTTTATCGAAACCATCACAAAAAAGACAGTACTATCGTTAGGCGATGAGATCTAAATAACAAACAAAAAGAAAAGTAGTGTTTTTGTTTATAACAGCGTATTATTTGAGTATTTAAAAAACTGTTTTTGCAAAAATGAAAAAATAAAAAAGTAAATAAATGCACTTTTCATTTATTTCTTTTAATGATGTAAGAGTAAATAAATATGAAATAGGAAATAAATAAATACTGAGGCATTTCGTTTAGGTTTTAAAATTAAGGATTATTAAATAAAGATCGCCAAAATATGAATATTTCAAAATGTTAAAATTTGAGCCTCTGTATCTAGGTAAATACTTGACGTAGACTGGAACGTAGATACGTTCTGAAAAGGTCTTGACATCAGCTACAACATACTAAAATTTCAAACCAATCGGACCAGTTTTAGGTTTTGACAGTTATTCAAAATGGCGGACAGAAACGTAAAATCAAGATGGCGATTATGTCATCTTGTAGATCTCGTGCATATTACCCTTAGATGTGATGATCTTCATTGTCGTTTATTATCAGAAGTTGTTGATTTTTTAGTATTTATTAAAAAGTGCAAAGTCACCCGCACCTTATCCCCAGTGCAAGCCTTTTTTCTTGATTTTTTTAAACATAGTAAAATTTTATAAAATTAATGCTATTGGCACAACATCCATTCGTTAACAACTGAATACAAATAATTTTACTCAAAAACCCCCCTCCCTTCACTTTAACCATACACTTTTAGAGGGCAAAGTTGAAAAACAGCGAAAAAACGTGCAAAGTCACCCGCAACGACGGTACTCTTTCTTTGAGTTCGAGCAGTAATATTCACTGAAGTCGTAATTAGAACTTATTAGAAATGAATTAAGATGGAAAAATACGAATCACGTTGGGGCCTTTCAACAATTCTGCTCTCAAACTTACCAATCTTTCACAAAACATTAAAGGCATAAGGTGAAATTTAGGTAATGTGTGTCTTTCCTTGATGAGACATCGAAATCGTTTGCTGACACGATAACATTTGCCATTGAAGACCAAGGGGAAAAGGTGAAATTCAGTCTTCAAATGGGCCATTTGCCTCCTTATTTAATTTTCATCTTTCAGCATCCCAAACCATGTGGATTAAATAATATTTTCCACCCATTAGATCTGTCGAATTGGAAGTGAAACGTGTAGAAGTCGAGGGATGGGGAAAATAGAACATAAACGCGTCGAAAGGAGGGTAAAGTTAGAAGGTGAAAGAATCCAAACCCCGATAGCTTTGGAACTTTCAAACAAGACAGAGTCACGTTCATCGACAACGACAGCAACATAGACAAGACATTCGCCTTCCCGAGTACTCACCTCTCCTGGCAAAGTACTATAACATTGTGTGCCTGGCAATTGGTGGGAGGTGGAGAAAAGTTAATAACATACCCTCGTCCAAGAGACATATATAGCAACATTGAAGAACATTCATATTGCACATACATATATTTGTGTTTTGAGAGCAACTTCCGAAACTCAATCATTTTGCAAATAGAATATCTTTTCAGGGAAAGATGAAGCATATTCAGGGTTCTTCAAGTAAGATTTCCTCAATCCATACTCAAGAGCTTGTGCTTAGGCAAAAAGTACGGAGAAGTTTGCAATATAGTGCCACAGAATAGCCTGCAACAAATCAAAACTGGGACACCGAATGCAGGTGAGATTTTCAATTCAAATATAGGGAACGATTCAAATAAGTTTATGCAAATTTATGTGGAATATTGTGAGATCGGAAAGCATTTAACTAAAATTGTTTGGATGATGAGTTTATGAATTAATTTGATTTTTTTTATATTCAGATACAGATGACCTTTTATTCGGTTAAACAAGTAACCGAATGTCGAAAGTAAGAAGTCCAAGGAATTAAAGGAATAAATGAAATATGGAAAGTGGATTAATGTAAGCGATTTAAAGAATGATACACTGAGAGAAATCCGAAAAAATTAAAATAACATTCCGGAAATGTTAATTTTACCCTGCATTATTGATCTTAAATCGGTGTAAATATTTTGCTTTTTATGTGTATTATTGGTTAATGTTACACTTTTTCATGTTAATTTTACACTTAAAAAGGTGTTGTTGATGAGGTGTTAAAAAATGTTGATATATTTTTACACCTCAAAAGTGTTAAAGATACGAGGAAAAAAAGTTAATCGCACTCCCTTTTTTTCTCAATGTAGGAAAATATCTGAAGAAAAGAAGGATATTGATGAGATCACAAAACAAGCTCCGCCTACAAATAATTCTAGGCCACGCCCCCTTCCTATCTGCTTTCCACTAAATTTGAAGCTTTCAAGTTTTTAATATTATTTATAGGGCACTACCAATAATACCCTTTGCCATGGCATATCCACTACATTTTTGTGGAAAATCTGTAAAGGCTTGTCCTTTGTTCATGAAAAATAGACCACGCTTCCTGCAAACCATTTTTATTCTCAGCAACCATCAACCATTCACAAAAAATAATTCAAAATTTAAGAAATAAAATTCTTTGCTCGTAATTTAGAATGTTGTTACACTGAGTGAGAGTAATCCGAAAAAGATAAAATAACATTCCGGAAAAGTTAATTTTACCCTGAATTATTGATCCGAAATCGGTGTAAATATTATGCTTTTTAAGTGTATTATGGGTTAAGGTTACTCTTTTTCATGTCAATTTTACACTTAAAAATGTGTAAAATTAACATTAAAAAATATTGATATATTTTTACATCTAAAAAGTGTTAAAGTTACGTGGAAAAAAAGTTAATCGCACCCCCTTTTTTCTCAGTGTAGACTTAACCAAAAACGATCTGTAAAATATCATGAATATAATTCGTTAGTTAAATCAGCATTTATCGTAACTTCATTTTTGCGATTTTGAGATATATACATATTTGGAATCAGCGTAATTTTGTTTATTAAACGCACTTGTGTAAAAGAAACTTTTATAAGCCCAATAAAAATTATTTTAAACAAAAATTATCGTAAGTGTCCTTAATTAAGAAAAAATTATCAGAATTTGTCGTAACTTCCATTTTTGGGGAAGTTACGACAAATTTCCATACAAAATTTTCAATAATCAGCATTTGCCGTAACTTCTTTTGCTCACTTGCGTGGCTTGTAATTTGCAGCAAAATTGCAATATTTCTCAATAAAACGTTTACAAACTTTTCCAAATATCGAAAGACAGTGCGAATAGTGTAATATGAAATCATTTTAATACAATATTTGGGAGAAAAAAGTGAGAAAAAATCCCTATCCATCTGTCATTAATTCAAAACAAAACAAGCAACGTGGCGCACAAAATTTATTACAATTTATTTAATAAAACTTATGAAATAAAAACTTTTAGGGACAGGGATAACAGTATTATTGACTAATTTAGTCAAATAAAGGCGCTTATTATCACTAGAATAATTCAAATTGATATAATGCATTTTAGAAAATTGTCGTAACTTCCAGAATCTCCATACATTGGAAGTTACGGCTTTATAAACGAAGGAAGTTACGATAAAATATTATTATGTTTCTTCTAACATATTTCTCAATATTGCAGTTTTGAAATAATTTTATAAAGATTTTCTCGAGTTAACTTACAGTTTATTAGTGCCACTTTTATTATTTTGACTCAAAAGTATCGCATTCGGGGCTCATTTTTAAGAAAAATAATGCTGAACTGAAAATTTCGTCTCCTGAAAAGTTGTCAAAAGGAAGTTACGACAAATGCTGATTTAACTGACGAATTTATATTGCAAAGTTAAATTGCATGGGGGCGTGGTTTGTATTAAATGGGTGGAGCCTGGTTTGGTATAGCATCAAGTCAAAATTGGGAATTTTATTATCCAAAAACCATCTTAGTAATAAAAGGACTGTTAATGCTAATATTTTGCAATAGTTTTTAGCTTCGTCTATTTCTAATAAATGTATGCTAAAAATATTGTAGTAAGGCTAAAAACCGTAGAAATATGTTTAGATTTAGGAGTAGAAATTTTAGAGGAATGTGACTTATCACGCGTTAGCCGTTAATAAAGCTGTAAAATAACTATTTAATTGCGAAGTTGTATTAATTGCAAATTAAATTCAGACAAATTCATCGATAAATAAATTATCAATTTATTAATTACGTCGTTAAATGTTCGCAAAAGAATAACAAAAACAGAAACAGTTGTACCAGCTTTTCTCCTTGTTGCTATTAAACAGTGTTTACTACAAATAAATATTTGTATATTCAGTAAATTAATCATTTATTTGTTTATAAATTTCAAATAAATGTTATGTTACAAAATTTTGTAATGGGATCTACATATTCCGATTACCACTGCTATTTAGGTCATAAAAACGTCATTTGGGCGTCACTTAAATTATTTGGGGTAGACCTGAGCAGTAGTTCCTCTCTTACTTCAATATTACGAAATTTATACCAGAAACAATTACGACAAAACCGACAAAAATATAACTACAGCATTTTGAAAGCTCTTTGCGTATTTTTTTTTTTTTCAAAGTAAGATTTACGTCAATAAAACGTAAGGTTTTCATATTTGTGATTTCTACTCTTTTATTCTCTCAGTCAGTGGTATTCTACCGTCATTGTATTTAACTTCAATTTTAATCCTTAAAAATTTTAATTTGAATAAATATCTTTCATTAATTACATCAACTTTAGGTATGTTTTTTGTGCTTATATGAACATTGGAGATCTCAGCGGCGCAATAGGCAAGATCGTTGGCTCTTGGGCGGTGAGATCTTTGACTCGACTCTCACAGTTGTAAGTTCGAGTCCAGCCTAATGTAATACAACTGTTCAGCAAAAGTCATTTTCACACGAAATAAAACGTAATAAAATGCACCGCCTTTCCCCAAAAAAATCTGGAGGCACGGAAGAAGCATCCATACTGCGGGGAAGGCACTCCTGGGTGGTCTACAATCGCACTTTAGCAGATTCTTCCATTACGGGACCAACAACAATACAACAAATAATATGATTACATTGTAATAAATATTCCGATACGATTATATAATACTAGGGGATTCTATAACAATATGACAATGTCATATGACAAATTTAAAATTTTTGTATGGTAAAGTTGGTAGGATTCATATTAGAGATTCATATTAGAGCTATATGCAATGGGTCATTCAATTGTCACCAGACTTTACGTTGAATTCGACGTTGCCCTGCTTTCAAATTTTACAACGAAAATTTGTCATATGATATTGTCATTCTGTTACAGAATTCTCCTACAGGGGGAAACGCCAAAACACCGTATTAATATCTGCTGTCAATCTTGCCATATTCGACTGATCTACCCCTTTCCATTTACCACTTATATTCCGGTAGATTGTGTACGGCTTGTCTATGCTTCACTTAGATTATTTTGAAGAAATTAAAAATTGTATGTATGAACATTTCCGGTCCAAAGATACCTCGTTTTACTGTTTACGTATTCATGATTTATCTGACAGCTGTCAAAAATATCAGGACAATACTTAGAATTAGCCAATTTTCGGATATCTCTTTACATTTTTTCATGTTTAATTGATCAAAAAGTCTAAAAACTTGGTTTAGGACAAAGTAAAAGCATGGAAAATATTGCATTGATTTAGTAAATATTATTATTTTTTTTTGTGAAAGAGTTTCTTTAGAATTAATTTATTATATATTAATTATTTCTATTTTTTTGTTTTATAAATAAAGACAATGTTTTCCAATTTTATATAATTATTGGGAAATACTTGGTCAACCTTACCAAAAAGGTAATTTTTGTTGAAATATTTATCTTATTACTAAAGTATGGGTTATTACTCGTTTGGAAAGTATAACGTACAAATGCTTAAATGAATCACTAATGCCATGCGGTAAAAATAACGCTGTACTGACTTCATTTTGCTACTTGGGATTAACTACTTTGCAAATATTTTAAAGATCCTTAAAAAATTAAAAAAAAAGGGAAATAAAGAATAATTTAAGGATAAATAAATATATAAAGTTGTGTTAAGAAAAAGTGGCCTAACTCGACCGCTTCCTCGACTCGACCAATAGGTCAATTTTTGAATTGTTATTGATTCGTATTATTTATGGAACAATTGACTTATCAATGTTAGATCATGAGCTAAATATTATAGAAAATATAAATAAATTGGATAAATGACTTTACCCTTGACTCTACCGGTCGAATCGAGGAACTGGTCGACTGAGGGCACTTTACCTTATTTTTGATCCTTCAAGTTAATAATTCGACACAAGTTTTACTGTCTTCGTTTTTTTCACTGTGGGCGTGGATCTTAAAGTCACTTTCACATGTTTTTCTTACTGTATATAGACCATAATAAAGTTTTGTTCTCTTGCCTTCTATTTTTGTTATCCTTGTCTTTACGCCCTGAATTAATAATTCCCACAGACATTTGATCCCGTTTGTAAAAGAAGATTTCAGGGGATTAATAGTCGCTTAAAAGGTATAACATTTGGGCTTATTTCTTGACATCATCTTCAAGTTGTTGATCCTTCTGTTGGGTTGTCCTTTGCGATTTTCTCTCTATTTTTTTCTTCACTCCACATACCCTCTGACTCTTCCTGTGGACTCTTGAGTAATCCTTCGAAGTGACTTTGCGGCTCGTCCATTATAAATTCATCAAATATTTATGATCACATCCGACGTGGATTATTGAGTGTGACGGGTGGTTATGTGTCTGTGGGAGTTGGTAAAAGAAAAGTTTGTCGACAAGATTGAGGAGGATTAGGGAGGAGACCAATGAAAAAGTAATAGGTGTATCATAGTGAAAAATTGCGCAAGATTTTATCTCTGGTCAAAAGAGTTTGACACTTTTATTGTAAAATTCTTCTTGATTCAATTTTCTTCTGCATTGATATTTAATGGGGTGTCAAAGGTTTTTTTTTTCGAAGGGATACCACCATAATTGTTTTTTTTCTATTCACTCTACTTTGAGCTTTAATTACGCCCATTCATCATTCCAAATGTCTCAGAAAGTTGCACTACGTGAAACAAATTGGGGAGACAGGATGAAGAGCGGTGGAATCTAGGGAGATGTTTGCCACAAAAGGCCAGACAATTAACCAGGCGCCTCCACTATTAGGCAATTTATTATGAATAATCGAGTCTATGCACGCGACCTATTTGCAAAATTGTTATTCACCGATATAATTACTCTTTGCTCTTCTCCAGCCCTTTCTTACAGCGGGGTGCATCGTGCTATCTGGACTCTAACATTGTTTATAAATTGGCTGAATTAGTGGCTATCTACAATTAGGAATGGTTAGAAGATGGTTTGAGGGATCGACTTGTAGACTCTCAAATGGTACAAGATGTTCTATGTTTCTTTTTCCTGATTTTAACGACTCTTGTTCTTCATCGAGTTAACAAAAGTGGAATGGGAAGAATGTTCAACTCTATCGCAGTTAAATTCCTTGTAATGGAGCTATTACAATGCAAATATCTTTAAAGAACATTGCAGAACAAATTTAAGGTTGACCCATTTAGTTAGTACATGAAGGTGCTAAATCATGTTTAATTTAGAGTGTCAATTAAAAGAGAAAACATTTTCAAAAACTATGCAAAAATATTTTCAGAGAAAGATAAAGGAATTACAAAAACGGATTGAACCATATAATTAGTACATACATGTGCTAAATCAAATTAAAATGACAGCATTTTTCAAAAAGATAAACCTGTGAACTAACTAACGGAGCACAAAGTACGTGTATCTGCTAATTGTTATAAAAAATGAGGAATTTAGAGCTATTCCAATACATTTTTCTAGCACTTTAATATTCTTAAGTACCTCTGCATTGTCGACTTCTATTTGCGTTTGTTCCTGCCTCGACTGTTTCCCCAGTTCTCTACGTGTTTTAAAACTACCAAAATAGTCATGATAGGAACCAACACAAAAAAAAGTCGATTATGTAGGAACACTGAAGAAGATTTCATTGGAATAACACCATTAAACTTAAAAATTAGCACATGCATGTACTAAAGACAATTTATTTGTATGTTCCAATTTTGGAATGAAAATATTTTTCAAGGACCATGCAAAAATATTTTCAGAAGAACTGAATGATAGCTACGTCTACGAACTAATCACTATAGTGCTAATAGTAGTGATTATACTAATTCTTGTACTAAATATAATCTGTACTAAATATAATAAAAGGTCTGTATAGACTAATCCAGAACCTAATAATGTTTTAAAATAATAAACAAACCACAGTTTTAATTCAATATCATTTGTATTTAAATAAAACAAAGATAACTGCTGTGCGTTTCAATAGAAATAATTGATTTAGTACACCTTGTACTAACTTATTAATGTATGTATTTATTGAGTCATTACCATTTACAAATCCTCATGCTGAACTCACTATACATTGCGGCTATCGCCGTCTTAGCGTTGTTGACCAACCTCCAGGGTGAAAAAGATGGAAAACCCCTTCACAGGTTGTATATTGTCAGGTTTGCACTTTTACAATTTTTTTGAGATTTTTTAAAACGTGAGTTTGTCCACGAGTATTGTAGTGGCAAGATTTATAGCCAAGCCATGATAGCTGTATGGCAATTGAGCAACAGAGAATTGCAACAATAAAAAAAAACAAGAAAATGAAATTATATCATAATCAAAGTACAATACAAGAATAAGGAAAAAAAAACCAATAAAAAGATTACTCTCATGAAAAACAAATATAACAATAATAATAACCGCGAGAGAAAAAAACCCAGGCGATGGAGACGGGCCACACACGCGCCACCGACCCACAAGCCGCTTTTTTAAGCAAAATTTAAAGGTATAAATAAATACATTATAACAATCAATAATAAAGGTTATAAAAGAAAGTTATAAAAACTTATAATATAAAATTTTTAGAGAAAAAAATGTAACCTTTCCTAACACTCAAAATTACAAAGAACGAGTTTATTTTTTTCTAAATAATTGATAAGGCCTATTTAAAATAAATAATTAGTTTAGGAAAGACACTAAAGAGATATCTTGAAAATTTGTGTCAAAAATCTGCAATATCTACCTTTTTTTAATTCTGATTATTATTTTTATTTTAAAGCTCTGTAAAGACCTATACATACCAAGAGTAATTTTCGTCAAAAATTGTATTTTTGACGGAATTTTATTATTTCAATGTTGAGAATCGATCATTAGGATACGATGTAAGTCAGATTTGGAATTTTGGTTTAAAATCTTGACCTATACACTGAGAGAAATCCGAAAAAATCAAAATAGCATTCCGGAAATGTTAATTTTACCCTTCAGTATTGATCCGAAATCGGTGTAAATTTCGGTGTATTGTGGATTAAAATTACCCTATTTTCATGTTGATTTTACCCTCAAAAGGTGCAAAATTAACATTAGAAAAAAAAGTTAATCGTAGCCTCTTTTTTACTCAGTGTAAAAACATATGGGAGATCAGTAAAATTTTTAGGCAGAAATTAAAAATTTGACTTTTGACACTTCTACTTACAGCATTGCAAGAAATTTCCTAAAAAAAAATTTTCGACGAAAATTGCTTCCAATTTGTAGAGGCCTTAAAGCACACAGAAAAAAAATGTAATGGAAAATTGTTCGTAAATGTTTGTGAATTCCTATTTGGGACTTACAAAATGTTTGTAAACCATATGACCCACAAAAAAGTTCTTAGAAGTTTGTACCTTTTTACAAGTATTATTCGTAACATGGTCACTTGACGAGGAATTTTTGTTTTGTTTTGCAAAAATTTGTTAATAAATGTTTGTGAAAACACAAAAAAGTGTATGTAAAATTTTGTCATTTGTTCGTAAAGTTTTGTCAGACAAATAAAATGTATGAAGAAATGTTTACACAGAAAACAATATTTTGTAAAAATGTTCGTAAATGTTTGTGAATTCCTATGGAAGAGTTACAAAATGCTCGTGAATCGTATAACCCACAAACAAGTTCGTAAAAGTTTGTACTTTTTTCACGAACATTGTTCGTAACATGATCTTTTGACGAGGATTTTTTTCTACTTTTACAAATATTTGTTCGTAAATGTTCGTAAACAGACAAAAATTTTCGTAAAATTTTGTCATTTGTTCGTCAATGTTTGTTTTCCTCTCTAACATTTTCAACTCCTGTGTACGGTACGTCCACGGGCTACGTAAGTTCGATCACATTTCCCCTTGGGTGGATTCAATCCTTGGTCTTCCACTTTTTCCTTACCTGGAGACTCGTGCTGTTGACTTTGTCTCACGGTTACTGAGTGTTGGAGTACCACGGTATCTCGCGGAGCTTGTAGTGGCTGGATCGTCCACTAGGGCTTCGTGTCTCCGTGTGTCTAGTTCGGGTAGTCGCATTCTCCGCGATTCCCTATTTGTTGAAGGGGTCATTCTCTGGAATGGTTTGCCTCGCGAGCGGAAGAGGGAGCTGATCCTTAGATTTGTGGCTGCCACGCATTCCTCGTGTTCTACATGAGCTATACTTATAATGGTTATTATTATTATTATATTTTTTTTTTTTTATTTGAACAGAGGACAGATTGTCCTATGAAATTTTAATAAATTGAATTGAATTGAATTGAATTGAATTTTACGAACATTCACGAACAAATGACAAAATTTTACGAACATTTTTGTGTATTTACGAATATTTACGAACAAATGTGTGTAAAAGTACAAAAAATGTTCGTCAGATGATCATTTTACGAACAATGTTTGTGAAAAAAGTACAAAATTTTACAAACTTGTTTGTGGGTTATACGATTCACGAGCATTTTGTAACTCTTCCATAGGAATTCACAAACATTTACGAACATTTTTACAAAATATTTTTTCTGTGTATAAAAGAACAACAAATGTTCGTCAAGGGATTACGTTACGAACAATGTTTCTGCAAGAAGTACAAACTTGTACAAACTTTTTAAATATTCACAAACATTATCCAATCTGTTGGAGCGATTGTCGTCATAAAATCAGTCTTTAATTCAGGCAATTTAACTGATGGAAAAATTTAATGTTGTATCTTTCTGTGCAAGATTTTTATTCTTTAATAAATGGGACATGAAACATCTGTAGGGATGTGAAGTCTTGCAGGTAATTGCAAGAAAATTGACTTTTTGCAGGATGTCTTAGCTTTTTGGGTGGAAGAGATCATAAAATATGTCTGTCTTTTGTCAAATTTTCCCCAGAATCAGGCACGTAGAGAAATTTTGCTGGGGACTACCCCCAAAAATTCGGGGGCTCGGAAAATGTCGATAGAGTGACACATTGTGATCAGTTTTTGGGACGTGCAAAAGAAGATTGGATGCGTGGGAGTGAGATGACTCTGAGGGAAAATTTGATGAGTGGAACAAGTTTCGAAGACAACTCCCACTTTTATTGTATTGCTCTCTCCTAAGACTTGGCATTCTGTCCAATTGGTATTCTTAGAAAAGCTCAGAACATGCTGCCACGTGATTTTCTTCTCACCCAATTTCCACGGCGCGTCTCTATTTATTGTACCACTTTTCCTGAAACTCTCGAGGAGAGGGATGGAAAGAGCGCCAGCGTGAGAGATTCTTCTGTGGAAAATCCCTCCCAATTTTCTCACTGTGAGAGAGGGAGAGAGCGTGAGAGAGTCAAGTACAAGAATGCAGGGTGAATTTTCCGGTGGAAAGTGCTTCTGAAGAGTCGGAGGATATTTTAGTGGCATGACCAGATGCCTCAGTGGCTGGATGTGCTTTTTTCGCGCGCGATTTTCACCCAATTTTCCACTCAAAAGCACATTCTAATTGAAACTACTCTAATCGCATCATTATCAAATACTATAAAAGAGCTTTTGTAACAGCTTACAACCAAAAAAGAAAGCTCTACGAAAATTGAGACTTGCAGCTAGTAAATTTTTATCATTTCTGCAATCTTGCAATAAATCGTTGGTCCTTTTTTTTTACAACTTCCTAATATTTTTCTGTGTTGCATGAGTGTTCTGTTGCTGTGCTATGTGTCCTGACGAGTTCCAATTAACATGAAAAAAATGTCGTGAAAAAAAACCAAGTGTCGTTCCAGGGTTAGTTTTTTTTTATAGCAAAACATTTCTGCAGTAGTTTACAAACCTTCCCAGATGGACACAGAATTTTCCTCGTGCCAACCAATTCACTCTTGTGTGTACTTTTGGGGTGATAAAATTATGCAGTGAATTGCACATTTTTCATGAATGTGCTTTTCCCTTATATTATTCATGACTTTATGGTGCTGTCGAGATGCTCCAAAAATGCCCATCATGGCTATGAAATCGTAAAACATCAAATTTCTTGCATTTTGTTATTTCATGCCCAAAAGAAAAGGGTCATTTTTGGCGTATCTGCAAATTTGGAATACGTTGAGAGCATTTCTGCATACAATAAGGTTTATTTATGCTGTCTGGAAAGCAATTTTGAAAATACGGTTGATTTTGGAAAAACGTTTTAACACTGCGAATAATTAGGGAAAAGTGCCCATGCTTCGTACAATCCCAAACTTCCTGATGTTCTTGTATTTCTCAAAACGTGACTAATCTCATCCACATTTTAAAAAGTAGGAGGAGGTGGTCAGTTTTTAAAATATTATATATTGCAAAGTCGCATTTACTGAGAAACATAGAACAATTTTAGTCATTACGAAGCTTGGGATCGTACGAAGCATAGGCACTTTCCCTTAACATTGAAAGTTACTTCAATTATTTCAAATTAATAAATTTATTTTTTTACAACAAGTAGCACAGTTTCTAGATCTTTATTTGTTGGTGTTTTTTAAGCTAAATTATTTTAATCATTCAATTTTAAAGTAACCGACAAAGTACTACGTGAATTTTATTAAAAGATTACATAAGTATAATGCACATAAAAATGATTAAATAAACGTTCAGTAAGAGAACATTCGGATGATAATAGATAGTTCACTTTTTTTACTACAACTTTGTGATGAATTTGCACAAATATATATAATATTTCAGAAAAATGTATATGTGGAAAAAATAGAAAATGATTACACAGTTGTGTACATTCTTATACACATTTTTGTGTAAAATTACACAGATTTTAGATTAGAATATGTAGAAGTTACAAAAAGGTGTAGCAGTGCACAAAATTACATATTTATACAGATTATACAACTAAAATCATGGTAAAATTTTCAATATTTACCAAGCGACACAAAATAACTTAACCAGAAATTATCGTTGTGGGAACGTTAAAATACAGTTATTTCAACCGAACAAGTTATAAAAACGTTATCTAACAGTTAAATAACTAAGACGTGCTGCTTGGATTGATTGCTGGATAATTTTTTATGTACAATACTAATATAATTATATCAGATTACCACTTAATTATTTTAAAAATTTATCAGAAACACAGAAGTACGCAAAATCTACACTAAGAAAAAACCTAAAAATTAAAAACAATTCTAAGGCAGAGTTGAATTATTTCTACGAATATCGATGTAATTTTTACTCTTTTTCGTTGTAAATTTTAGTAAATAGAGTTGAAAAAACTCTTCGTGCGAGTTGAATTAATTCGTCGAATATCGATGTAATTATTACTCTATTTCTGTGTAAAATTTCATCTCGACTGAAGTATATGCTAAAGTGTTTTCGTTTTAAGAATATACTTCAGTCAAGAAGATTTTCGTGTGACAAAGTTTATATGGAACATCAACTAGAAATATGCCTAACAGTGTTTCATGAAGACATGTGCGGGCATCATACGTGATATTTCGCTCGGAATCGGAATATTAGGGAACTTGAGAACAAGAAAATATTAATAAAAAAAATGATAAAATAAAAAAAATCACAAAATTGCAAGATGTATCCATTTTGGGATTTTAAAGAGTTATATTAACTCTAAAAAAAAAAGATTTTTTTAACACTTGAAACGAGTTATTTTAACTCTTAAAGCGAATTATTTCCAGTCTTGAAAAGAGTTATTTACACTCTTTTGACATGTAAATTTTAGGAAAAAAAGTTAAAACAACTCTTTCGAATATTACAACTACATAGAAGTAAAATCAACTCTAAGACATAGTTAATCGAAAATCACAACGAGAAAGAGTCAATTCAACATCGATTCGAGTAAGCTTTACTCGATTATTTTTTTGAGTGTAGGAAAATGCGATAAACTTTTCTCTGTGCGGTGCCTGATTTATTTTAAAATTAAAACATTTTCACAGAAATATGGGAAGGCTTTCAGGCTTCGCACACACTTTGGCTTCGAACACTTTATATTTTTCCCATAATTCATTAATCTGAGATCAAATTCTCGACCGTAACCAGACACAACTGGTTACTGGTTGCTGTTTATTTCGTTTATCGATTGCCTGGTTAATCGGAAATTTAGCCACAGCTAAAACCAATTATTACGTACAACACTCGATTTTGTATTTAATATTTACGAGATATTTTCCCTTCTTTCCCGAGACTTTGATTAATATAGTGCAAAAAGCCGGATTTTGTTCACAAAAATTTTATTGAAATTATAGTCTTAGGGGAAAGCGTGCTACCTTCGGACGACTTAAGTTTCGGACAATTCATTTTTTTCTCTATGTTCCTTATGGATTTCACCCATAGCTATTTTCTGAAAATTTGAGACATTGGACTAGCTATTAAAATATAATATTATAATGGGCCAAATCACAGATTACTATTTTCCTGGATAGATGGAGAGATTACTTAGAGTAGATTCATCTGACTTCAAAAAACTAAATATTTCTTGTTAGCTGATGAGTTAAACTTGTACTTGAACGGTAGATTATTTTTTTACCTTGATCACATTTTTTTTACAATACGAAACATGGTATAAAATGTGACGGAAATTGTATTTTTGATGTGAAATTTTCCCAAAAATCCAAGTTCCAAAATATGCTGTTATGCAGTTATTTTGGACCACGTTACCCTTTCAACTATGCCTGTATTTAGACGCAACCTATTTTTTTATCGGCCCGAGCTTAAAGCGCTCAAAACTTTCGCTAATCGAAAAATACAATGGAAATAAAATATTTGATGGAATTAAATATTTAATGATATCATTTATATTTTTTTAATAATTTAATTCACATAATTCTTTGCATAGATTGAAAAACAATGAAAGTAATTGATGAAAATTAAATACTCTATAGGATCGAATATTTATTTAAATGTAGATTAAAGTAAAATCACTATTATTAATTTAGAATAGGGTAAGCGTGCAAAATTTCGACATAATAATACAAATTGATTTTTTTTGTTATATATTTGTAAGGAATGTTTAATTGGAATCTTGTAAGCAGCTTTTTTGTCTTTATTTTCTCTAAATTCATTCTTAATATATTTTACAATGAATAAAAATCTAGATATAGCATTGGTGGCCTATTCCGCCCACGTTCATTTTTATGATTCCTTGCCCTTACGGAATTTTTCCAAAGCCTTTTTCAGATTATCTTGCTCGTCGAAATGATATTTTTTGTTATTTTTTGCATTGTATAATCTCTAGAGTATGCAAAAACTAAAAATCCATGGATATTCGAGGAACAGAAAATGTGGACGAAATTGCAAGCTGGCCGGAAATTGGCACAGTTACCCTACTTTGTTTTAAATACTATTAAGATGTAATTAATTTTATCATTGTATAAAATATTTAGTTTCATCACATTAATTGATTGGCTAGAGCTTTTAATAGATTTAAGCTCGAGCCTATCAAAGAATGCATTTATTAAATTTAATGATCCTCTTGAGATATGAAGTGTTATAAGTATTTGATAAATGAGTATTTGCTGCACAATTGATCCTCAATATTGAGATTTGAAAAAAAAATCTTTTTCTCATTCCTTTTGAAAGAAAACAATTTATCAATTGTTTTATGCTGCTCTTAAAATATTATCGTGCAACAGAGCCTTAAAATATGAAAAATAGGAGGAATTTACGTGAAATGTGAAGAAATAGAGGAGGAAAAACCTCTCATCACGCCTTCGTGCTCTCAATTTAATCGATGTTGTGAATTTCCCAGTCTGTCGAGCAAATTCCAATAGATGGGAAAGGGGGTACGGAAATGCAATAAACACTTTATAATAGTTTCTTCTAAGAATGGGTAAAGGCATTGGTGGGAGGCTGGTGGTGTCAGGAAAAGCCGGAGCAAAAAATAAGTGAAATAACAAATCGACCAGGCACCTCCAATGGCACTATTGTTGCCAAAGTGGCGCAGTGTCATTTTTCAAGTATAAATCTTGCAGATTTCCACACTGCACCTAAAACGTCTTTTCTTTTCCTCTTTGCATCCCACGGACAATTTTCCACATGGATCGTGATTGAGGGTGGACAAGAGACTAGGGGCATTTTTTTTTCTACTCCAGAAAGAAAAGATGAAAAATACACTCTGAAAATGGAATAAGTAACTTCATGTAAATAATTGAGTGAATGGATTTTCCACCACATTGCATCGTACTATAAACCACAGAGGAAAAACTCTATCATCCTTATTTTTGCATTTTCACGCCAGTTTTTGTACCAAACTAACTCCTACGTAAATTGGAAGAGATAATTATTGCCCAATTTATTGTTCTTTTGGCAAGAAGTACTTTGTTTAATGTTTATAGAGTCGTAACATCAATTCAATAGTGTGTTGGATACTCCAAGAACGTTGTTAACAACACTTTGGCCAAGATTGGTACAATTTCAACAGCACCATAAAGTGTTTATGTTAATTTCAATTATTTACACTGGTAAAATGCACTGCTTGAAACAAATGTTTGGGAAGTAATTAACAATAACATATTTTAGTGGAGAAGATAATTCACATCCTGCATGTACTACTCTTCAATTTAGTCTGAAATTCCTTAAAGATTGAGTCAAAATTGTGCAATTTTGCCAAGAAGAATGCATTTTATGGACTAATTAACTCAAAGGCTTCGCACTCAGCCTGGCTTCCAACACTTCATATTGTTCCCTTTTTCCTTTAATTACTATGACTTATTTCTTTTCAGAAAATATGTGACTTAAAATATATTATATAAAGTGTTCGAATCAGATTGTGTGCGAGGCCTGAAAGATTTCACTTACATTGCGCTAAAAATTAAGAAACGGTTTTACAAAATGAAATTGCAAAATCTAAAATCGTAAAAAATTACCTTGGGAGAAACTTTCTCACTTTTTGCTCTAAAAAGCTCTTTTAAGGCGGCGGGCGGTGGACACAAATTTTGATTTTGTCTAAGCTTAAAGCTCAAGCTTCCTGTCCATCTTTTAGGTCAGGAAATTTCATGAAATCGAAATTCACATCTCTATTTTTTTCAAATATTTTACATAATATGTAAAAATATGTCCATCCTAATCTTTTATACTGAAAATTGGATTAAATTATGATAAATTTATTGTGAAATTTAAAAGAAGAAAAAGAAGAAGAAGAAATTACAATAACATCGACACACCTTTTAAATAAGGAAAATTTGATTGAATCAAAATTCACATTTCTTTCTCGTATATTTCGCATAGTTATCCCGCTCTCTCGCACTCTTCTTCTTCTTCTTTTGAACATCACAATAATTTAAATTTAATTCAATTTAAAATTTAAATAGAAATACCGAAAGCCAAAATTTCGAGCACCAAAGTCTTGACCGCCATTCAGGACTTTGACGTTCACAATTTTGGCTTTCGGGATTTTCTTTGACACTGAAATAGACATTATACAAAATGTTTGATAAAAACATTAATTTTGATTTAAAGGAAATTTCCTGGTCTAAAAGTTGATTCTAAGGTATAATATTGCCTCCGGTACACCTTTTGTATCGATAAAATTTCATCAAATTGAAATTCCCATCACTTTCATTTTCAAAAGATTTGCGTAAGTCTATCCCACCCGCTCCCATTCAAAATTAGACTGAATTAAATTTAATTTGGTATGATGCTCAGAAGAAGAAGAGGTGTTCGAAAAAGTAGGATATACATATCGTCGGATGCGGCTACCTCTGTCGTATCTGCATTTGTTTTGTATCTGCATTCGGAGCAACTACAATACAAACGTCCCCTCTTGCGTGAAATGCTGACACAAAAGAAATGTAGATACGGCAGAGGTAGCCGCAACCGACGATATGCTAAACTTTTAATAAAGAAAGAGATGTGAATTTTGATCTAATAAAATTTTCTGAACGAAAAGGTGTGCCGGAGCCACAATAGACTAAATTCGGTTTGCAAGAATTTAAATATGATTAGCACTTCATTTGATAAAGTATTGGCAAAAGGAAAATAAAGCGACCTTCATTTTACTCGCACCCATACAAGATGCTAATTAGAAAAATTTTGTAGAGATTCCTACTAGTCACAAGTACAGTTTGAAAAATTCGAAAATGTATTGGATAAGCCAAAAAAGACATTATTACTTCTTAATAATTCCGCAAGGTGGCTAAAGTACTTTCTGTTCGAATTTCGAAGTACTTGAGTGTCAAATGCGTCAGTTTTCACTTTGTTGGGGGAAAAAATACAAAGCAATGACACTTATTAGTCCTATTCCATTTATTAAGTTATTTTTTAGTCACTAAGTAACTATCCAGCTTTTTAGCATGATATTTAATAAATTTTCTCCTTTTTGTGAGAAAATGTTGGTTTAAAAATTCGAAATTGCGTTTGAATCTTCGAACATCAACGACATTTTGTGCAATGAAACTTCACTTGTGAGCACCGATTTGGGGTTTTAATGGCCAAAAATTTACTAAAATATAAAGCTCATCAGTAAAAAAAAAATATCATTTTCTCAGGAGAAAGCGTAAATCTTAAAAGTTAATTTAAATTTAGGAAAGCTTAGAAAAAAATTATTAGCTTGCTTTTAGAACGTAAAATCAATGGAAAAGAGCAATTAAATAAGACAATATTGGCTCCGTTCAGTAATAACCTTTCGAAGAGACAAAGCCACTCCATAGCCAAGCCAAAGCTGTTCGAAAATCTACCCGAAGCCTAAAGTGTAATTTCATATACTCGTCGCTTTAGCGCTGATTATTCTGCCATTTCGAATTTCGATATTCTTGACAGTTCAATCGTCAATTTCCAATTCCATGAAAAAAAAAGTTCGAAACGTTTTGAAATAAATTTTAGTCGACACACATATTCGTATATTATAACATTTGACTGAGTGAGTGAAGTTACTTAGACACAAACCTCAAGAGGACATTTTCCAAAACTCTCTTTTTAAGTACATTTATAAAATGTCCCCGTTTAGGAGCAGGCTTAGACTCTATTCAATTGAATGAAATTTATTTAAAAAGTTCTTTGAGGATTTTCATTTTGAACTATGAAAAAATCGGAACCTAAACAAAAATTTCATTAAGTTTTTCTTTAATATTAAGAACAGTTATCAGCGCCTCTTGCGGGAGAAATCAGCGCCCTCATGCGGAGAAAAAGAATGCCAATATTAATGTTCCCTCGGCAATTCTCTGTATTTAATTCTCAATGAAAATTATTTTTCGCCACTTATTTATTTATTTTTCCAAAACGGTAAAATTTATGCATAGGGGAAATGCTTCTAATTTTGTCCAGTTTCTTATTTTGGACACTTTGAGGATAACATTGGACACTAAAAATAAATTGATTAAAATGATGGATTTTTATTCCAATATTTGATGAATAATGAATTCTATCTAAATATTTGTTCTTTTTGGAAGATATTAACACTAAATACGTTAAAATTTGAATATGATTTGAGTTGAAATTGCTTTGTTGAAAATTCAGTGTGAGCAATTGCTTACGAGAAATATGACAGAACTTCGTGGCTTACTTCAGTCTTATTTAGTTTTGGTGAAGTACTAACAAAGTTTGTTCGCTGTTTTTGAGTGATATTATTGAATATTCATTGAATATTGTGTTGATTCACGTTACTGATGATTTGTACATTTGACCTGAAGTGAGATTTGCCTTGTGAATTATATTTTTCGTGTGAAAAATGGGAAATTTTTTAAGACATTCACCAGTGAGGTGATGATTCTTATTTTGGACAGGTGTTTTTCTCACGAAATTTCGTGAAGTTTTAGCTTTTGTGATGACTAGGTTGGACAAATGCCTGGAGAAATGAAGGAGCATCATCTCTACGAAAGAGATGCAGTGAGAAATGCCTTGAAAGGCTCCCGGAAAGGTCAGGGAATGAGCGAATCCGCACGTACTTGGAGTACCGAAGTCAACTCACTTTAATGAATGATATGGAAAGTTTCTGGGCTTCTTGTGACATTCCACGTTTCCCTTACATGACCAGGAAGAGGACTTGGTAAGATTGGTTCATAAAATGAAGAACAATGGGCATCCTGTTGAGGCGGATTATCTGTCCAAATTTACAGACAAGTTGTAAAAATTAATAACCAAGTTGTCCAAAATAAGAGTCAAATTCACCTCTACATATCAATTCATTTTTAAACGTATTAAAACAATTTTTAGTAAAAATGAGATGATAAATAGCTTGCCAAGTTTCTAAACAATCCTTCTGAAAAGAGAGTAACAAGAAAAGTCAATTAGTATTGAAAATATGGCACTTCAAACTTAGGATATCGATGCTTATATGCAGACTGTCCAAAATTATAAGCACTTCCCCTAATGCTTGGAATATTTTGAAATTTAATTTTAAAATAGGATATTTTGGACGCTCTCTGAAAATATGAAATACAAATATTAAATTTTTTCTTTATTAATTGTCTGTAAATAGCCCACTAATTAAAATTTATTTGGATATTTTGTAATTCAATTTTGATATGTTTCCTAATTGTTATTTTAAAATAAAAATAATTAGAATATTGATATATATTATTTAATCAAAAATTGAATATTTCTGGTATATTTATGTCCTATTGAATATTTTGCACTACTTCTATGTTTATTGTAAAATAATTTTACCCATTATTTGGATTATTTTTTTAAATAAAATAGAATTCTTTTTTTATGATAAACTTTAACTATCTCTAGAGAATGCAAAGCTGCAATAGAATACCTTTTGACTATGCCAGAGTTGGCTTCTGAACTCTTTAAAAATCATTCGGTTGGGGCTCCATTTTTGTTAGTGGGTCATTAGTTAGTCTGAAGTGGAACAAGGAACAATTACTTATACCACTTTTTCTCCCTTCCTACCGCCTTGAGAAGAAATGTGCCCGTGGTTATGACTTATGAGATTGTCGGTGTGCAAAGTAATGAGAGTAAAAGTGTTCGCAAAGTTGTTGTCCAGTGCAACGAGCGAGATTTTCTGGTGCTGCAGAAGCATGAGGCAACTGGAGGACAGGTGCAACGCGTAAATTGGACATTTCCTTCTGGCAATCACAATTATCATCACTATCTCCGACATGATGGGGATTTCCCGGCGCTAGATTGCAATGAGGTATTTATGCGATACATAATTTTACCATATACAATGTGTGCTATTTCCCAAACAGCAACTAATTAACCACCCGGAATTCATGGGTAGCGATATTATGGGATGGGGGATTATTAATAACCCTCTGATATTTACAATTCCTCCAAAATCATCCACAAGAATATCTGTGTTGAAATGTATCCACGATTATAACACAGAGTTGTCACATAATTCCATTAAAAAAAACCACTAATGCATGCTCCTATAATGTGGTATACTCTCCATTTTGAACGATCAAGGGTGGATAAATTCTTTGATAGAATCCATTATATGGCAACTAAGTAACTTACTTTTAAGGAAGGTAGAATTTAACTTCTTGTATATACTCCGCTTGTAAATAATTTAAGCCACGCCCTCATCAGTAATTCAATTAATCAGGGTTGACATTTTTGAAGTCACAATTAGTTTTTTGGAATGATAATGTAATACAGCGTAATAACCATTCTTTTTTTTAATCTGGGAAGAGATACAAAAGATGGCTTTCATGGACGAATAGGCCACACCCCTTAAATGTTCTTTTAAACCAAATTCTTCTTTATTCACTACTTTCATTAGGCTTTAGATTAATGATAATGCATAAAATCGGAGGGAGCCAAAATTCTATAAGCCAAAATTTCGAATGTCAAAATTCTAAATGAGCCAAAACACAAGTAGATTTTGCATCTCCAATAGTGTCTTGGATAAAAGGTAAATAGGACTCTATTTGCACAAAGAGTCGTTGATGTTCGAAGAATTCAAATTCAATTTCGAATTTTCATACTAAATTTTCGAAAAATATGGGGAAAATTTATCAAATATCACACTAAAAATCTGGCAAAAGAGTTACTCAGTGATTATGGAGTGATTAAATAATGACACAAGACCAGTAGGGGGAACTGGGGTAGTAGTAAACAGGGGCAGTTGTAAACACTGTAGATTTTTTCATTAATTTTAAGACTCCAGAGGATAAAACTCATAAGAATTCATAGATACTATGCGGATGTATGTCCACAGATGAATTGGTCAATAAAATCCTAATACTTTAAAAATAAAAGTCATTTTTCCCGAAAATGCTGATATTTCAATTATTTTGGTCATTTGGATTTCCACCTGGAAATTAAAAATTGTGTAAAATAATCGAAATATAGCAATACCAGTTTTTTCCTACATCTTTTAGGATTATACAAGGGGTTATTCAAGGTAGAAAATTGGTGTCCGTATTCCGTTATTCGATGTGATTCCAATGAGATTCCATTGTGATTCCAATGATTCTAAGTGTGTGATTCTCTTAATGATTCAACACGGTATTCCATGATTCTCAATAATTCCAATTTGTGATTCTGTTTATTCCAGTGTTCAAATTTCTCTTATTTCAGAACAATTTTTCATATTGCTATGTAGGATTAATTTTGTTTGTTATTTTTGGCTATGCAAGTCCTATTGGGTTCTGTAGACTGAACCGGGAAGTCAAAAAATATTGGAGGTTGCGCTTTGACAAATAACTTACACTCTGAAAAAAGTCTGGTCTAATAATTTCGTCAGATATCTTTAGGATTTCTGCAGAGAATTTCTACACCTCTGCAGAAAATCTGCCGATAAATCTTTAGATATTCCTGCGAATTTTATTTAGATCTTTAGACCCAGTGCATACTCTGATGATTTCTTGCCAATAATATGCCGATTATTTGAGGATTAAAAAAAAAATGTATGAGCATTATAGTTTCTTTTCCCAAAAAGGGGTTTGCTTAAAAAAATTAGAAGTGTAAAAATAATTAGAATCAATTATCTACATTAGTATTTAAAAATTCCTCATTTTTAAACTTAATTATTATTTATTATTTAACAAATATCTGGAGACTTGTAAAAAATATCTTAAATTCCTTCAATCTTCTACTTCTATTACGCACAAACATCAGAAAAATTAGCTTTAGGTAATCAGGAAAAATTATTTTCTTTATTGGACGCCGTTGTTCCATTCGTCTTGAAAGGGTTAAGGACGAGACGCTTTTCATAGTGACCGAAAATCAACAATAATAATGCAATAAAATAAAAGCAACGAAATGTCTTACATCTGACCATAGAAAATCCAACAGATAAGGACAAAAAGAGCCCAAAAATTTAAATTTTCTGACTGTATTAGTGAATGATAATTTTAAAGCTATTACAGGAAGACAAATTGGTAAACAGAACTCAAATTAAGAAAGAAGTTGAAGGCATATTTCAACAATTTCGACGGGAAGTCATATTTAATCTTCGAACTAAAACGATTTTTGAAGATTATTCACTGTTTTTTCGAAAATTATCTATACGAAGTCATGTGTCTGTGCGAGTGGTATGGGATCTTGATCGAAAGGTGAGCAATAATCAGAAGAATTTGGATTTGTGATTTATGGAGGTAGGGGAATTCTTTGCAGCGTTGTAGCTTCGCTTTGATGTAGGAATCTAAGATATTTTTTGCAAGTTTTCTGATATTTGCTGTATAATAAATATTTCAGATCAAAACTGAAAATAAATTCAATTTTTCACATTAATGAGTGAATTTTATTATTTTTTTATATGTCTATTTTTACTGCTCAAACTCAAAAAAGAGAGCTATGATATATCTTTTTAAGCAAAAACTTTTTGGAACAAAAAGCTACATAATTTCAACAATGTAAAAGTTTTCATTCATTGGCATATTCAGGAATACTTCTTCAATTTCATGGATCATGTTGTCAAAATGCTAGCAATCGTAAATAAGGGATTCTGTGATTCCATTTGATTCCAGTGATTCCAATTGGTTCTGGTGATACTGTATGGATTCTACTTGAGATATCCCCCTCTTATCCCTAAACACCATGTTTTTTGGTTTATATCGAAAACGGCTCCTACGATTTCTTTCATTTTCGAATATGTTTTAAAGGTAGTCAAGGCGCATATTTTGTCCTTGGACACCTATGTTCAAAAACCATTTCGATATCGAATTTTTAAAGATCAAACTTTAACTACTTTAGTGGGCCTATTTTTTTGATTTGCTTAAACTCGAATTAATTTTTGAAAGATCTTGAAATTTCTAACCCAACTGCGTCAGTTATAAAATCGATCATGGGTGGATGTAGTAGGGTGGAGTCTACACTTATGGATGTTATACACCTATGGATAGCTTGCAAAGATCTTAGGTTATTACATGAAAGTGATTTCGAAAACCACAGAATTTGTTAATCACATCATAAACTACTATTTTTATGATTTTTCGAAATCTGTTTTAGGTAAGAACTTAAGATTTTTGCACGCTGTCCATAAGTGTACAACATTCATAAGTGTAGACTCCACATTATCCGTAAATGATTTTCTTTTCTCGAATTAACTGTTTTATTTCTTCGAGAGCTCGTTATTCGTGCTAAAATATTCTAAAACCTAAAATCTTAAGCAATTAAACCTATTGGTTCAATCTTTCTTTTTTTTTAAATAAAATAAAATAAGTGACACTTCTCTCTACAATTGGGCGTATGCCCAAATGGCTCACAGCTCAGTTTGAGCTAGCCATTCTCATTTTTCTCTCACAATGCTTAAAACCGCGCAAGTTGGACAGATCAGTGTTTTTCCTGTTCCTTTTTCTTTACGATTTTATATGAAAAGATTTTGTTACAAGGTGTTTTTTATCATAAATTTGATGAATAATTTACCATGGCATATACAACCTACGAAAGAACTTTTCCACCGTTTTGCTGTGGAGGTTGGGCACAAACGCTAAGACGGCGGTGGACACAAAGTCACAAACATCTCACAAAAATCCTATTGTAGCGCGCTATTAAGACATTGTTGATGAAATAAATTATCTATCTATCTATCTATTTATCTAATTTCTTATTTCGAAATGACTCTCTAAATTTATCATTCATTTTTTATTAATATTTAACCTAGAGATTGTTACTTAGCCACCTCTAGGTCAATAATCCTAATTCGCAATTTGTATGTGAATTTTCGGTGGGATGAATAAGATTTCGTGACCTTTTTCCACAAAATTCTATTCAATTTTCCAATTTGTGGGCTTAGAGGTGGAATATTGGAGAATTATTTAGTTAGAATGTTTGCAATTAATACACACACGTCCCAGTTGAATCGATCAAATTTGTATTAACAACTTTGTCCTAGTATAGGCCTCCCCTTGTGTTGCCACTCTAGGGGCAATGAGCAATTTTTGGAGAGGGCACGGGGTGTATTTGTTGTTTTGAGATCATCGATTGCATCCACTCAAAATAGTCCCTGGTGAAACCAACAGCAATAACCGATGGCACATTGCATATAAACATGACCTTTCAATTAATCCCAATTGAGCGACAAATCAAACAGCAAAGCGTACCAATAATAAACATTTCACTGCACTCCTCCCCCGTGCCTTTTTTTCCAGCGTTTTCCCAATCCCCCAGGATCCACCAGAGAGTGCTGAGGGGGAGGGGGCGGGAGGAATGTTTTAGGGCTGGAAAAAGTGCCTTTGGATATCATCATTATTTTCATGCTTTATTTCTGCATATCCCATTCATCGCACTTCTTTTTTCTCGCTTCTCGATATTTGCCAGAGAAACAATTCCTATAAATTTTCATACGTTTGAGCATAAATCAAAATCACTTCTCCTAGCCAGACCGCCGAGAGACAAGAAGCAAAATCAGACAATTCCTGATCCTCCAGAGAATAACTTTCCACTCTGCTTTAAAATGCGATTTTTTTTGCCACTGAATTCTTGTCAAATTGTCATAACAGTGGAATTTGCGACACGACATGGATTTACTGCGTGGTGGAAAAATATTGAAAATCTCAAATACATGACATTCATTCGAATGTTCGAGGGAACGAGCAAGGAAATTTATATACAGGACTCCAGGGAGGCAAATAGTGTTTGCACCCCTTGACTTTTCCACCACCAACTGCTAAAAAATCTGCCTTAAAACAGTGAGAGGGTGAATTTTCATTATAAATAGCATACCGAGTGATGAGGATAGGAAGTATATTAACAACTTTTCCACTTTAAGAGAATTTGCAAAGAGGTCTCAACTCTTTAATACCTATGCCTAGTTGCAGTACTTCCTCTTGATATTTTTTCTCTATTTGTTGACATTCTTCAATGATATTGCGAGTATATAACCGAATAAATAAATAGGATCATTTTTTGCCATTTTTCATGGGAAATATGAATTAACTCTCTTTTGAGCTGTTAAATACTTTTGGCACAACATTTTTGCTTAATTAATTGGCTTTTTAGTCTGTAAAAAATTATATTGGTGGAACAAATATTAAAAAAAAACAGAAATGGTCAATTAATCATTTTTGTATGGTTCATAGCTTCTTAATTTTCCTCTTAACACGAATATTTCACTCTTTTTATGCATTAAAAATTTATGATTTACTTTTTAATTATATAGAGGAGAAGGGGCAGTTTCATGCAAATGAAGTTTTGTTTCTAAAACTCATTTGCCATCGAGGGGTAACTCATTTCGGGGAACTCGAGCCAATCTGGCTGGGGAACTCATACATTTTTTTCAGGAAACCCAGGGAACCCATACATTTTTTTGGGAACCCGAGCCAATCTGATTGATTATGAATTACCCCTTGTTTGCCATCGTTTATGAATCATATTCAGGCTAAATATAACGAGGTGGGAATTCCGGAAATCGTCGGGAAAATACAATTCGCTCCTTACCGTTTTGAGATTGAGCTGTGCGTGTTTTTTAGCGCTTTCGGAACCATTTTATGATTCAGCTGTTCGTGTTTTTATTCACATTTTGATTGTTTTTTATTATTTGAACTGTGCGTGTTTTCAGCATATTCTCAACCATTTCATTTTTCAGTTGTTCTTATTTTAGTGATTTTATATTTGAACTACTTGTTGAACAGGGTTGGTTGTTTTATTACTGAACTGTGTATTTTGTTCTGATTATGTCTAGTGTAATTTTAAAATAGTTAACTTTAAAATATTCTTAACTTTAAAAAAATGTTTTCTTTTAAATATTTTTCAGACTGAGACTACGATAATGAAAAATTTCAATAGTAGGAAAGGCTCATAATTTTGAACAGTTTCTAAATTTGGACACTTTGAGGGTAAAATTGGACACTAAAAATAAATTGATTAAAATGATGGATTTTTATTCCAATATTTGATGAATAATAAATTATATCTAAATATTTGTTCTTTTTGGAAGATTTTAACACTAAATAAGTTAAATTTTAATATAATTTGAGTTGAAACTGCTTTGTTAAAAATTCAGTGTGAGAAATTGCTTACGAGTAATACGACAGAACTTCGCGTTTACTTCAGTCTTATTTAGTTGTGGTGAAGTACTAATAAGATTTCCTCGCTGTTTTTCAGTGATATTACTAAAGATTCATTGTATTATATATTGTGTTGATTCACGTTAATGGTTTTTTGTACATTTGACCTGAAGTGAGATTTGCCTTGTGAATTTGCATACACGTGAAATTTTCTAAGATATTCACCAGTGAGGTGATATTCTTTATTCTGGACAGGTATTTTTCTCTCGAAATTTCATGAAGTTTTAGTTTTTGTGATGACTAGGTTATATGAATACCTAGAAGAACAAAAGAGCATCATCTCTATGAAAAAAATGTTGTGAAAAAGCCTTAAAATGCTCCCGGAAAGGTCAGGGAATGTGCGAATCCGCGAGTACTTGAATTACCAGAGTCAATTCACTTTAATGATGATATATCAAATCTCTGGGCTTCTTGTGACATTCTACGGCTCCCTTACATGAACAGGAAGATGACTTTGTAAGATAAGATTTATTCTGCCCATATATACAACCGAGCTGTCCAAAATAAGAGTCAAATTCACCTCTACATATCAATTCAATTTTAAAGTATTAAAAACTAATTTTTGTAAAAACAGACGATAAATGGTTTGCCAAGTTTCTAAACAACCCTCCTGGAAAGAGAGTAACAAAAAAATCAATTAGTATTGAAAATACCGCAAGTCAAACTTGGAACATCGATGCTTATAAGTAGACTGTCCAAAATTATGAGCCCTTACTCTATTCATTTTTTTTTAAATGAAACATTCTGAAGTTTTTCTTGTTGTTTGTATTTTTTGTAATTCTGGGAAATACGTGTTCTATTACGATTTAGACTAGGGGAATGCGCCAACGTTTAAAGTTTAAATATTTCAAGTTTTCACTTATTTTCCAAAGTCAAAAATCTGTTTTATAAAATATAGTTACTATTATTAATTATTTTCTATTAACTTTGATTAATAAAATACATTTTGTGGTTTAGGAAAAATGGCGTCTACATGCACTAGTAGATTTTTTTTAAAAATGCCTTTTTTAAAAAATTCTGACGTTTCTGCCTACAAGGATAGGGGAAATTTTCTTTAAAAAGGCATTTTTTACAAAAATTTCCACTAATGTGTAGACGCCTAATAATGTGTAGAATGTGTAGAAAATGTAGACTAATGTGTAGAAAAGAAAAATTCGACGAAATGTCTTTCAGTCGTGAAATGGTTGCAAGGGTACAAGAGTCTTTAAAGAAAAGTTTAACATCGTTCTACTACACACAGAAAAATGGAAAATTCTTTAACAGAAACACCCAGGAATTTAATTTCAAATACCATCCAATGAATGCCAATGTCCTAATTCTAAATCCTTGATCATTTAATTTCAGTTGCAATTTGCAAATCTGTAGACATTTTTCATTTTCCAGCTAATGCTGAACTTAAGTTCCCGATCTCTTAATTTGAAAGAGCTAGGGATTCTAGCTCATTTCTTTCGCTCAGAGCTTCTAAACTTAAACGCCTCGGGGATTCACGTCCAATTTAAGTTCCCAGGATCTTATAATATATTCTTAAATTTAGAGTCAAAATTTTTCTGTGTGTAGTTTTTCTCTAATCACTGAAATTCAGTAACTTTTACAAAATTTCAAGCATCTTTTCATATGTAGAAAAAAATTTGTACATTTGTTCTGTCTAGAACAGTACTCTAGAGATAGAGTAATTGAGGGAAACATCTCAATTTTGCAGAATTCTCCGGAGTGGTGTGTCATGAAATCGTCTGAATTAATTGTTGGGTGTGTCGGTGACCAAAAAAAAATCTCATATAGCACACAAGTTTCCGTGCTTGGGTACACGGTGATGAAAAATCCCAGCTATCTCTATTGAGGAAAAATCCCCATTGACAAATATGAAGTTCCCTTCTGAAGCCAGGGGATGATACCAAGGGTATGGGTTGAGAAATAAAATTCCCAACAACTCTCCACAGTCTTCAAATTACTTTTGCCAATGTACACCATCCTCATCGAAGTGCTTCAGTTCATTTATTTCCCACTTGCTCCAACCATCCATGTTTGGGGTGGACTTTTTGTACATTAAACACCGCTCTAGAGGGTGGTTTTGGGTTGACTCTAAGGTATGCCAACCTGACGGTGTTTTGGGTGCCAGGCTGAAAATTGAGAGGATGGTCCTGGGAATCACTGGGTGTTTGCATTCTATAGAGATTTTTGCTAATTTCTCATCCACTTTGCACTCCTGCAGTCTCTCAGCACCCGGATGTACCACTGCTATTGCCCGATGAAAGTCACGGCATTATCCCAGAGAAAGAGGTCTGGAAGGGGATGGCCAGGGACTGCATTGTACTCATTTGTCAAAAACAATATGAAGTTGCCAAGTATGCACAAACACAGGCACCAGCAGTGGCCAAAACTCCAAGAAGAGACTTTTCGTCGTTTGCTGGATATTACGGGAAATGGTGTCTCAAATTCTGTGGAAGGATATTTTAAGCCCATCCCCGAAGCTTTCGAAAGTTGAGAATTATTTTGGAAAGTTTCCTTTGAAATAATTTTTGAAAATTGAGGAGAAAGAGTTCAAATTCAAATGAAGTGCATAATACAAAACCTTTGAAAATTTAATGAGGGGAGGCTTGCAGGGATCGCACACTTGGAAAATTTGATAAAATTGATTTTAGTAAAATAAATAAATTTGTAGAAATTACATTACTAAATAGCAGAATAATTAGCGATAGGATGGAATGCTCTTTAGTTACTAAAAGACAATTTTATAAAAGTTCTATTTTAATAGTCTGTGTAAAACAGCCCTTCAAAATTTCATAATTGATCAAAAAGCTATCTAAGCCATATAGGGATTATAAGAATGGGGGTATTCGAGTTATTCAGAATCGTGTCTAAATTGAAATTTTGAGATTCCCGAGTTGTTTCAGATATGCAAAGAGAAAAAGAAAGCCACGAAGAAGTATAAGCCTTAAACGATTTTTAGACCTAAGGATTAGCCATTTAAATTAGCCATAGTTATCTAAATTCTTTTCAGGCAAGTTATGAAAAATTATGACTTATTATTGGATCGCTTTTGAGTCACTCCAGAGTAGCATTACGAAAATCGCATTTACTGAGGCAATAAAGGTTTTATTTATTTAAAATTGCTTTAGTACCCTCAGTCATGGTCTCACTCAGTAACATTTTTTGAAGATTTGATTTCATTTTGACCTTTCGTTTGGTTGCTGTCGTCAGTTTTCTGTGACAAGTCAGAGAAAAAACAGCAAAATTCCTTGTGCAACATTTCTCGTTTTCAAAGTGCAAAAAAGAACCCTCTAAAAGGCAAGGGGAAGATATTAGGGCGGAAGTGGTGTACAGCAATGAACTGCTTGAAAGCCTTTGGAAAAGGGAGTACTCGTATATAAAGTCTTTTCTGTCTAATTCCGTATTTTTCAGACTACGTTACTTTTAGTTGAGATTTTTAATTCGGGCGGCAAACTGAAAAGGTTTGTTGAAATTTTCAAGTTCGATTATGACAATAAATTGAGCAAATACGCTCAAATTTATTATAGCTTATTTTGTGTCGTAATTTTTCTGAGAAAAATATTCAGTTGAATAATAATTCTCCTTAATTTTTACAGGAATTTGAAATTCATGTAATGGTTCGCAAATAATGACATAGATATTGCAGTTGACTTTTAATCAATTTTATATAATTTTTTTTCTAATTTATAGTATGTCGTTAAAGGGTTATCCTATAGGTTACCTCCACCATTTTTTGTTTACCTTTTTGCATATATTGGAAAGATTTTAGTATATTACATCTCTTCAATGCCAAAAGTACTCGATAAAAAAGTAGATTTGTGCTTTTGAGGACTATTACAAAGAGGAACGAAAAGATGCATTTGTAATATTTAATGCTAGACTAATTTTAGACAGGTCTAACTAAGTGATGAACTTCGTGATGAATGAAAAGGATTTATCCTTCGAAATATCAATTCCATTCCATTGTAAACGGTCTGTCTGTGATATTGATTCCAATATTGTGTGTAGCGGAAGAAAATTTGTGAATAACAATTGAAGAGATTGTTAAAATTTTGGAAAACAATAATTAAATCGTATTTCGCTATTTAGAAAATCTTGAATGTGTTTGAAAGCTCAATACTTGGGTGCCACATACTTTCACTGAAAGGAATAAAGAGGACATTATGAATGTGACCATTTTTCTCCGGATATGTTGCAATAAAAAATCTTTTGTGGATTAATTGGCGACCAGGTAATGAGGAATTAGTCTAATACAACAATAGCGAAAACGATCCTTGAAAAAATATCCAAACTTGTTTCAAAAGTTGATTAGCAAACATCACAAACTTTTCCAAAATGTTTTAATTTTGAAGGATTTTAAAACCAGGAGAGAATCAAGCTTAATAAAATGTGAAGATACACCTGAAGTGCTGAATTAGTTGTTGCACTCGTACTTTTTGATTCTTACAGACTTTCCAGCCCAGTTTCAATTTACAAATGACAATACATTTTTTTTAGATATTCAGTTTTCCAAAAGTAGCTTCACTACTGGTCTCTTAGGAAAATTAAATATATGTTGGTACCCCTTCGTAAAACGCAGTAAAATATTGAAAGTATGCAAGAATATCCGGCGGTAAAAATTCAAAATATACGCAAAATGTTAAAAATATGTATAAAAATAAATTTCCTGAGATTTTTTAAGAATTTTTCTAATTAGATTTTTCATCAGATTAAGTAAATTATTGATTTCTAAGTATGAGAAGTCTATGAAGTGCAGGAAGTACTGGAAGTATTGGAACATTTTTGAGAGTGTTGCGAAGTTTTGGAAGTGCGAAGGCCTCTTCCATGCAAGTTATGGAAGTGCCTGGAAGTGGTGTACACATTTTCTCCCAAATATCTTCCTCTTGCTCTAAGGTACTCTGACAATGAGTGTAACAAATATTATATTTCCTGAATTATGTGTTATTCTACTTCATATATTTAGTTTTATAACCATAAAAAATTGAAATTGTGAGTTTCAGGAGCAAAAAATGAAGATACTCTCTAGAGACTCTTGGGTGATTCGATGTAAAAAAAAAATCAAAAATAACCGACCTTTTCGTTTAATTGTTCTGTTCATGTAAATAACTTTTTTGGATAATTTCTCTCTCATAAAACAATCGAGAGGGCATAAAAACAGCCCACAGCAAGTAAATATTTTTATTTACTGATTTAAAGATCGAATGTTAAAATATACTGGCCATAAAAATATTATTCTAACTTCTCAGAATCTATTGTAAATCTAATTTTGAATTCTAAGACTGAAGGAGAAAATTCAATAAATAATTTTTAAAAAGCTCATAAAATAAATATTCAGTTGGCTCGATTTTAGATTAGGAGGAAGTAGGACATCTTCGAATATGGGGCAGCTTTGAAATTAGGATTTTTTCTTCTATTTTTAAGTGGAAATGAGCTATATCGTAAAGCCCAAAATAGACACAGGGATCGACTTAGGGATCAGCTCGAAAAATGAGGATTGGTGTCAATACACTCACAGGGATCAGCCCAAAATTTGGAGGATCAGGCTGATCTTCTAAATTCGTGAGGTCTAGTAAAATTACGAGGATTAGGCGACATCAGCGACAGTGTTGAAAATAAAAGCTTCACTTTGGGTGTTTTTGGATACTTTTCGAAGTGTCAATTGAATGAAAAAACATGGAGAGTAATGGTACGCAATGTCATAAAATCTTAAAATTCATTAATATAGGAATAATGGGAATGTCAAAGTATTCCTGTCTGTATGAAAAATGCATTGATATTTCACTTAAGAAGTATTTCAGCAATCAAAGTGGGCACATTTAATTGAAATTTACGTAAAAAACGCTAATCCTTGATTCTAAATCCTCAGTGTATGATGGTTTGGGCTGATCTTTTACCGCCAAGTTTTTCGATCTGAGTATTCTCGAGGATCAGCCTGTGTCTATTTTCGGCATAACTTAGCTTCTCAACCTGTTTGTGCTGCTAAATCATAACATGATAAGACTCTTTTTTTATTTCAAAATAGGTGAAAAATACCAATTTCAAACCTGCCCCTCATTCAAAAGTACCCCACTTCCCCCTAACTCTTATAATTTAGATTTCTTTTACTTAACGAAGCAAAAAGATTCCCCAGAAAAGCTATGCAAGTCATTGTGAGGAGGCGTCGACTTCGAGGCAGATCTAGGAGATGGTGGCTGAATTAAATTCAGAATCTTGCCTCGGAGCGCCTTGGGATCGAATCTGAGCATCTTCCTGAAGTGGCGGAGGATCGACAAACGTGGGTTGCTAAATTGGATATAATGGGCCCGAGACCCCAATAGGGATAAGCGGTAGAAAATAATGATGATGCTGCTGATTACTTAACGAGGCTTTAATTAGAGAATCGGAACAAGGACCTCTGCACCATCAAGCCACTGCTTTGCCCGCTTTAATGAAAAGTAGTGAAATTTTCCATTGAAATTTACAAATTCTAAATGAAAGCTTTGAGATACTCCTCGCCTAATATTGGCTTTTGGTAGCCGTCTGGCGGAGTGTGTTCATTGAAAGTGTGAGAGTTCAAAGGGGTTGCAAGCAGTGAATGAATTTTCTGGGTAGAGTGCCAAAAATCTGGATGTTGGCCATCGAACTCTTTCCCGGAGCCCATCTCACTCTGCCAGGCGATTATATTGGAAAACAGTGATTTTTCTACTCTCTTTGCTTCTGGGGCAACAGATGGTTTTATTAAAAACTTTTTTTTTATTCTTCCAACATCATGTCTCTATTTATCTGACTTGTGCTAAAGGGGTGTATGGAGGGTGTTGGGATAATTTGAGCTTTGGTAATTTTATACCTCTCCCCCCCACGGCCCTAGACTGAAAATTGTGTGGTTCACAAAATTAGAGTGGCAATAATAATTGCGAGATTGTGTATTTTGTGGTTTTAAACATTAAAATATAAATTTAAATGGTTTAATAACTAAATCGCGTATAATTAATTGAGTTTGTCGCAATTACGGGCATATTGTTGTCAGCATTATGACTTTATAATGCCACTGATGTTGTCGCTTGAGCCATTCCTAGTTAAAAGGCATCATGTTGAGAGAGAACTGCCATACTTTCCTGGAGTTTGTCACAGAGGGAAATGCCTTTCCATGGGGCCCCGCCACCCTTTCATAAGCTCTTCTCTGGTCGTTTTTCAACCCATCTGCACTAAATACTCACAAATATCAACATGAATGAGCTTTTCTCTTGGAGAGTTTTGCGTTTTGAGTGGCATTGTAGTAATTTGTTGAGAAAATTCATTCCTCATCTGTCCAGAGGAGGGTGACATTTTGGAGGGTGAAAAACACTTCTGAATGAGCGTATAATGTCACTGTGCTTTCCCGATATCAGAATGATGGGAATTACAGAGATTTTCCTGCTGGCACTTTCCCTATTCTCTTTGTTATCTCAACACAAACTGGCCCGAATTGTGGCTACAATTCAACGGAAAACAATTTTGAACAATAGTCCTGTGATATTTTTTGTGAATTTTTGGGCAGCGAATTGAGTGAAAAATTTAATTTCATCGTCTGATGGAAAAACCATTTTTCAATTCCAAAAACTACAGAAGGATACTTTTCAGCATGGATTGGTGAAAAATTTTATTCAATTTGTTGAGTTGATGTTGCTGATATTCTCTGCACTTTTCACCAACGTTCATGCACTTGGAAGAAAATTCTGTGGCTGCAAATGGGGTTTCCAACTTTCAATAACAAAAAAGCTTCTCACCCTGATTATGATTGACTCCAATTGATATGACTTGGTCTAGTTTTTGATTTAATAAATCATTTCAATTAAAAAATGATATGGGATCAATATTTGACGTATTGAAATTATAAAAGCATAATTTAATATTTAACAGATAGGAGGAAGTGGGGCACCTTTGAAAGTGGGGTACCTTTGAAATATGTATTTTTCACCTATTTTTAAATAAAATTGAGCCTTGTGATATAATTTAGGTGCACAAACAGATTGAGAAGCTAAATTACATTAGGATATGGCTCAGTTCCATTTAAACATAGAAGAAAAATCTAAATTTCAAAGGTGCCCCACTTTCCAAGGTGCCCCACTTCCCCCTATACTCAAAAATATAATGTGCACTCAAATTTATAATATAATCGGAAAATTAGGCCACGCCCCCTTTTATTGAAATTCGAGTAAAAGATGCCTCAGATAAATCAAATAAGGTTTTAAACAATTATTCTATGGTATTTTCATCATTCATTTAGTATAACATATATAGGGTGAGTCAATTGACCTGCAATTAAATTTTGATCGCTATAACTTTGAAACTGTTCAGGACAGCATGCTCAAATTTTGCATAAAGTTAGTTCAGTTTATTTGTTACAATCCCACAAAAGCACATATGAAAACTATTGGAATTGCTTTTTTTTAATCCATAATGGCACTCAAAAATGATAGCGCGATTGCTCTATATCAGGTTCCAATGGTTATCTTTAGGTCCCTTCAAAACCTAAATGGGATTAAATCTTTTGAATTTTGAAATATAACTCGATACAGGGATACTTCCAGCATTATAAAACTCTATATTGGATGCCAAAAAGAAATTGCATCATTGTCAACCATCGTTCTCAAGGTGAAGAAGCGAATTGAACGAAATCCGCGTCATAACTGTAGACAAACGGTCCCAGAGACGCACATATCAGTCGATCAGAATAAGAAACAAATAACTTGCAGTAGGCAAATTTTATATGAGAGCGGTTTGAAGCTGAGATTTTACATGTAGAGGTACAAGATTTTTGAGATTTAAAATCTCTATAAGTTTGAAAATAATTATCTTTCAAATATAATATTCATAGGGAAGGTAGAGGGTATAAAGAAGTATCCTAAAATCGAATAAAACGATTTTTGTAAAAAATAGAGTTATTCAGACTTATATTCTGAGTAGTCGATATCGCAAATAACCATGAGACAAATATATGAATATGTTATGAAGTCTATGTGGAATCTATATAAAGACTTAAAAGATTGCAAAAAGCATAAGATTTAATCTATGTTCAAGAAAAAGTTACGCTCGATTGGGTGACTGAGTTGCTTGGCTAGGTCAATTGCCGAAGATAAGCTTGGACAAAATTATCCAATTGACTAATCCGTGTACAAGTAAAATGTTTGTGTCTACCTAAGGGAAAGGTCATACCGTAGACTCTCTCAAATTCGGGCATTGGGACCGAAATGTCACCCGAATTAGAGAGAAATTCGGGCGACAAGTTTTTCGAAATGCAACGATTTTTTACTTATCTGCATACCCATATTGAGTTCACATACTCATATTTATGGTAAACTTCATGAAAAGCCCTTTGCAAAAATACATCAGAACTAAGACAAACCATGGGAAATTTGAGCATATTTGCTTCATTTTATAATCATAATCAAACTTGAAAAACATCAACAAACTTTTTTCAAATTTAACTGCTACCCGAATTAAAGAGTAGTTCGATCTTAAAAGAGCCGAATTAGCGAGAGTCTACATTTGAATGTCCACCGGAAGTAAAGGACCATCATTTTTTATGATATGGACTTCAGCGATGTTAAATTATCGCTTTCTTTGGTATTTTTGGATTATGGAGTCAAAATCAATATCAATGTGTACCGGGCAATTGTCCTGGAAGAAGCTCTGAAGCCGTGACATGAGTACACAAAAAAGTCGGTTAGAAATAGTGGAGATTCCAATAAACCTTGGAACCATTACAGAAATCTCACTTCAAAGAAGATTGGTCAAAAACAACGTGTCGTTATTGATTTCGAGCGCACGTTAACCCTCACGATCAGCGAAAGTAAATGCTCTCGACTTCTCCAAACGGGACATTTCGTTGGTCAATGTCATAACTAAAAAATATCAGAATGTCAATCCGCTGAAGGCACCTCTTCATCTTGAATTATCCAAGGGCTATTATCCATTCCAAAGATGATTTTATAAAAAAAAATTAAATAGATTCTAAAATGTTGTATATTTTTTGAATTTTTCTCGTTTACGTAAATAAATTTCTTTTTCAAAGAATAAAGCCAGAGATATTGCGTACTACGGACGACCGGACGACCGGCCGGACCCGAAAGTGGCGGCTTATGATTTTCGGCATCAGGGATGTTCAAAACATATACCCTGTGAATTTCAGCTCGATCAGCACTTTGAAAAAATCCGAGGATTACAATAAGTGTGATTAGAAGGAATCAACCTAAAAAATACAGCACTTTAAAAAGTTGCAATTCAATTAACTCACCCTGTAGAGTCAGAGACAAGTAGTTGTTCCGAACGATGTACTGTGGCAAAAAGGATTAATAGGGTAAACTTAAAGTAATAACAATGTTACAGTCTACATTGAAGATAAATAATGAATTTCGAAGTAGAGTACGATAGTAGCGCCGTAAAAATATCATACTTACTCCAAAATTACCGTATGGTAAGTTCACTTACAATAGTAACAAGTGTGTTTTACATCACTGTTATTAATTAAAGTCGTTTTACAATTTGAATTTTTGTCTGTCGTCTGCTAACCATTACACTTTGCCACTTAAACATTTATTTGGGACTTTTTTTTTTACTAGTATTTTAATGTATTACTAAAAATCTTTTTACTATTGGCGTTCTCTACGTTGGATGGTCTTTGTTCCAGCAAACGACTTTGATTGACCCACTGAGGAAGGCCTACACCAAGGGTCGAAAGCTTTGGTAAAAATTCGAAGTCTTTCTTTTTGAAATGAAACGAATTCTCTGGCGAACACCGGAAGAGCTGCAACTACATTGTATTAGTAATAAGTTTAAAGCTGAGTTTCTTTCCACTTCAATATCTATTTTCTTTTAAATTTGAATAGAGAAGGATGAGACTGTTTCAAGCATGAGTTTAGAGAAATAATGTTTTTTAGTATGTAAGGACATGTAGTCAGTCCTAAAGTAAGAAAACTGAACTCTGAAACCCGTTTAATGGAACAGATACTTCACAAAATAATTGTGAAAAATGTTGAGCTGTATAAAATTGCCTCACTCTTCCCTAAGCGCAAAAGCTACGGGGATCACATTTAATTCTTTATCAACGTGTCTTTGCAGATCTAAATTGTATTCTAAATCTTAACTAAATTAGTTCAAAGTATAAATTAAATCGATTTAGGTAGTATTATCGCCTGATGAGTCCCATTGTCCTGTAGAAATTTTTCAGCAATTTCTCTGAGTGCAGTAAACTCTCCTATATGATTCACGTTCTTTCCTGTCTCCATTTACCTCTCATCCCATGAAAAACTTCAAGGGGGGTTTATATAGTGATTGAAACCACCTACAATGGAAGAGAAATTTTGTGATGGTTTTGTGGAGGGGCTTTTTATTAATTCACGACAAAACACAAACACTGTGGGGCACCATGCTTCAACTTCCATTCCGATAATTCTGGATTCCTCCGGAGAAAATCTTATTACTTGTTGATTTTCTTTTATTCTCTTGAGGAAAAAAAGCCCGTATGTGGAGTGTGTAACAAATGATTTCTTTTCCTGCAAGTCTCTCTCTCTCTTGCTTCGGTTTTCGGATATGGCATCAACTACCTGTTTTTCATCTCAACGTCTGTACGATTTTGGAGGGGTGAAATCTCAAGCAGAAAACATTGTGTGGTGACCTCTAACCTCTGATTCACTTATTCATACCCTCTCCTGCCTCCCTTTTCTTGTCTACCAGGAGACAAGCTCCAAGTATGAGGACGTACAGTTGAGGTACAAATGATTACAATTGATCTCAGGGATCGAAATTGCTTCTTGGATCATCCCTGATTTTACAAGGGCGATATGCTGGAAGGAGTCTAAGTGGTGTCAAGAGTTCATATTGGCGCCTGAATGAAATTTCGGTCACGAGTTCAGGATATCGTGGTGTGAATATCAATTTGTACAGCATTAACTCTGCTACCCATTCACTTCTTTTCCACCCTCAAACAATTTTTCTCCCTTCGTCTGTGACCAAAGTGAAAGGAGAATCCCCCATGCAAGATTAAATAGATTAGTGTTTTTGCCGGTTGCACACTTTAGGACTTGTTTTCATCGTGAATTTCCATCCAATTTGTCTATTTGCCGCGTGAGGTTTGCTCCAAAAGGGTACTTTCCGCCATAAGCCGGGGCATATCTAATAATTATTTTAAAGCAAATAGACGGAATCCCTTTACAAAGTCTCCATCTGGCATTGAAGAGAATTTATGAGGAAGTACGGAGGATATGAAATAAACAAGAACTCGGAGAGTGAATGGACTACGAGGGAGTTTATAAAGGTTGAAGGCTTTAAGATTTTGTTTGCTTCCATCTGCAATTCTTGCATATCTTTTGTAATTTTAACAGATTCAAAGATTACTGATAATGAATTAAGGATCTGTAATTTCTTTTAACAGATTGTCCGTACTTTAGAACACAATATTGTGACATAATTTTCTGAATTAGTTTTTTTTAAAGACTAATTCCATAAAGCTGTATTGTCCGTTAGTGCAGATCAGGTAGACATATTTAGAACTCGTGGTTCGAGATTTCAACTTTAACTCCGTAAGATGTATCAGTTGGACAACTATTTCAAAAAGTTTCAGTTGAGGCCAATATTAGTTTTTTACACAACATTTAATTATATTACTTCTGAGGTGTATTTTGAGCAATGTATTGAGAGTTTTATAAATCGATTCAAATCGGTAGTTATTACTAATCGTGTCGAGGCATAAAATTTACACTTTCAACACTCAATTTTAACCTCGTGGTAGAAGGATCAGTCAATTCCCGGAGACTGTTCAGGAGCACCGATTTATTTCCGAAAAAAGTCCTAAATACACGTAGAGATTCCTTCCTTGCTCCCAAATCAGTTATGAAACTATAATGAACCGATTATGAACCTATAATGAACCGGTTATGAACCGATAAGTAATTTTTGATCGGAAATTAATTCTATTACTCTGGGGAATCTTTCAAGTGATTTATGAATCTGTTCAAAAGGGTTATGAACCGGTAAACGGCAATGAGAAAGTATTTTTTGAAGTATATAGCATTTAAGAAACAAGTTCGAGCACTTTGCAAAGTTTGAGACGCTTTAATACCACTTTTTAATTTATTAAGGAATTTATCTAACCTATTTTGTTTGTGACTTGAGACTTGTCGATAAAATATATTACGGAATATGGGAAAAAGATGAAATGTCCGAAGCCAGAGCTTATGTGCGAAGCTTGAACCTATCCGTCGATGTGAATTTATGTAAAATAATTTTAAATCATTTAAAAATGTTTTACTGTAACAACAGAAACTTTCCTATTAATTTGTTTGAATATGTTTTACATTACAAACTACCCTTATTTCACAATATAAAAAGAGTTGGCAATGTGTCCAAGACTGTGGTAAGTCCTCGAACTCGTAAATTAAGTATACTATAACTCGAAACTACTTTCCCATCATTTTAAAGTTTTTTATTAGTGCAATTCACGAGAAAGAGAGTAGTGTTCACGAATTCAAATATTTCTCAGAGTTTCTTCCACTGAAAAATTTCTTCTTAAGTTTATCGGTTCAAAATCGATTTGAACCGCTTTATAAATCACTCAAAATATTATCCAGAAAAGCTTAGGTGGATAATAATTGAATTTTGGATAAAACAAGATTTAGTTTTCGGTTATAAACCGGGTTGCAACTGATTGGAATCAGTTTAGGAATATTAGGAATTCTAAAGCCTTTCCAAATATATCTCAAACATGACTTCCTTTTGCTGAGCATAAGTTCCATTAGAACTCTCTTACCGTTTGACTTTGAAAAATCGTTATTAGGAATGATTTAACGGATTCTACGGTATTTTTGTATATGGACGAAATATCCATGTAGGTAACTTTTAAAATATCGCACGACGCGTTTTAGAGCAATCCAGAAAAACATGGTTTTGGAGGGAAACCAAAACCAAGGGTTTCGGACTTCCGAAATTCGGTACGGGGAGTCATAACTCAAAATCGAGAGTATATCTGCTTTCTCTGTGGAGTTCGAGCAGTAAAGAGATGATCCTAACAAACACAAATTTTGTATAATGTTCCGAACCGAACTTAAAGATTCAAAGATACTCATACGGGATTCAAACCGAAGGCTTAGCCATCTTAACTTATCTAATTTCTCATCAATCAAGATTTTTTTGGAAAATTATCACTGAAGATTGGACAACATGGGCAAGTGATCTATTAAATTTTGAAAAAGCAATAAAATTGGTTGCTATTTTGAATTTGGAAACTATTGGGAACTGGGCTAAACCTTAGGTCTGAAGTCGGTCTCAGACTGACCGTAGAGAATATATATAGGTATGTTTCGTAAAATTTAGCGGTAAAAAATCATCGCAAATCAGCGTTTATGATAAGTTATTATAGATTCCTCGCATAAATTTCGTTCAAGTGATCATTTACCGCGGAATTTCAAGAGCTAAATATTTTCGATGATTAGCCTGAGCCTATTTCGGCTTTAAAGCTTCTCAGAGGAAATTTTATACGCGCATATAAACTCATATTGATCCCCAATAACATTAAACTTGTAAAATTTGGCAGTAAAGAAAATTTATGTAAAAGATCGCTTATCGATGATCCTAAGCCTTTAGTGTATAACAATTTCGGATAAATTTTTGCTACTAAATTTTACAGACTAAACATTTCGAAAATTAATCCTAAGTCTATTTGGGGCCCCTTATAATGGAGAACACTTCTTTTTGTTTTACCGTTTTTGCTCAGCTGAAAGTATGAGAATATCTAAAAATTTCGAATGAGAAATGAATTGGAAATATCTCATTATAGTTATGGGTAAGGTACTGATTTGATGAGTTGATTTGAAAAATTCCGGTGATCACCAGTGAGATTTTTCTTCACCTTTCGGTTTGGATATGGACCTTCTTTAGTGGTCGACTAAGACTACTAAGACTACGGATCGAAAGCCCTGGACAAGATTAAAATGGTGTTTTTAGTCTTGAGGTGAAGATAAATCTCACTGGTGATCACCGGAATCTTTCAAATTATCACATTATGGGCTTAGGTATTTTTTACGAAAGTGGGATTTCGAACGAAAATGCAAGTGCTTTTTGAATGACGCAGATGATCTATTAAACTTGAGAAAGAGTTTTTTATTATTACTCTAAAGGTTGGTTACCAAAGCTAAGTCGGCGATGGCGTCGCTTAAGCGGTCTTCAGACTAGAAGTTTAGCCCAGTTTCCAAAGGTCTTAAAATCCTAAACAGCGAGGAATTTTATTGTTTTTTGGGAGCGTAATAGGTAATTTATCTTTAAAAATAAAATAATAAGTAAAATTTTTCTAAAAAATCCTGATTGATGAATTAGAGCATTTAAGCCATATGGCTAAGCCTTAGGTCTGAAGCCCGTCTTACTCAAACATCAAATTCTTTAAAACCATGTGTAATTTCAGTTTGTTTTGAAGAATCCTAGCTCAGGAGCAGCTATGTTCATAAATTTAAATTGAAATTTAAGATAGAAGATCTTCGGACTGTGGACATGTATTTTTGGGTCAGTAAAAAATTCAGTTTTGATTAGTAAAACAATGCATTCTGATCAGTAGAAAATTAAAATAGTTCATAAGTTCTTAATTTTCCCTCTGGAAATTATATCTCATTACTTACTAATTTTTGTTTTTACTAACCGTTATGGGCTAAGTTACTACCCAAACTGTTGCAGATGTTGAGTACATTTCAAGATTTGAGTTCATTTTTTACAATCTTAAGAACGTGTTTTTGCTTCATTCAGGAAAAAATGCTAAGCGCAAGTTCAGATCAACGTTCATTCTGAAAGACGGAGGAACCGTTAGTCACTAATTTGATTAGAAATTTACTCTTCTATAATTTTCTCATATAGGGGAAACGGGGGAAACAGGGGAAACTGAGACAGAAGGAAACATGGGTATAAACTCTGCGATTTTTCAATTAGGTAATAGACTTAAGAGGACAATATCTATATGAATTTATAACGACGAGTTATGTAGATAAAAATATCAGTGTTTACAACTACCCCATGTTAACTATATCGCCTCAATTTCCCCTACAATTTTCCTGTATGAAAAGTGTGCTTTCTTAAGTCTTTTAACTTCCTCGAGACGGTCAAAAAGGCGATCTGGAGACAATTTGTCACTTAATCAAATTTTGAAATTTTTTCCTATCCAATTTTTGCCCCACGTTCCCCTATTAGTGAAAAATAAATAAATTTCCCTGCTGCAATAGTCCCACAATAAATTTTAAATCCTCGAATTTCTAGGGCAACATGCACGTCGCGACGCTGCGATTGTGAAGTTCATGGGGGCCGACGAACTTGCCATGGTATTTGTCACAGTCCCCCTCTTACCCCTACCCCTGTGCTGAAAAACTTTTGTAAAATATACCACACTAAATTAAACGAAAGGAATATACAATGAAGTTTGCTATTGGAATAGGAAGTACGTATGAGATGAATCCGACGAGCTTTTCTTCTCCCTTTATTTCCTCCATTCGCACATTAAGCTCCACACTCTGTTGTGAGTTTTTGGTATATGGTATCGTTATACTATTTCAGAATTTTTGAAATAGACGATCCCCAGGAAAAATTTTTCATACTCCTCCCTGACTTTCTGCCAGAGCGGATCCATTGAAAGTTTCAAGTGGTTTCCCATATTGCAAAGGTCTTTTCTTTTCGACATAATTCCATTTTCAAATCACCTGCGAGAAACTTTTCCGAGCTTTTGGGGTATTAAGGCAAAACACATGAAATTAAATTTTCTATTATTAATAGTATTATTGCAATATTAAAGTTATTTTCTCCCGATGGCATTAGCAAAAAGTCTCCCTATTTTTGGGTTTTTATTTTCTATTTTTGGGAAGGGTGCTAGAAAAGAATTAAAGGTAAATCAAAAGAATATTAACGAAATCTTAATTATACATCTTTTCAGAGAGTCAGCTTAATTCTTTTCCTGTCCATTTTCACGGTTGCCCCCTTCAACCCTCTTCAAAAGCGTCCTCATCCCCCCGTGACCATCGTAATGTTCTCTTTCCATTGGAATACGCAAAGTATGTTAAAGTCTAGTGTGTTCATTAATTTATTCTCACTGGCACTTGTCTGACTTTGGCAAGAAACTTTCACCTCTCGGTTCTTGTTTCTGCACCCGCAACATAATCGCCACAATCATGGGGCTGTGCATGAGGATGGTCATTATGAGTGCGAGAATTTCATACACGAATCACGAACACCGGATACAAATGAATTCATATTTAATATAAATGAACACATATCGTCTTATTGGGGTGGCTCCACAGACAATCCTCAGCGTAGTCCAACACCGGTTCTTCCCTTCAATCCCACGGGAACTGCGGCAGAGGGGGTGTATAAGGGGATGAAATGTGTAGATCGAACCCCTCGCCATATCCTCGCAGTTGCTCTGGATGCCTTGCAGTGTAGTCGACCGAGAAGAAAATTGATCCTCTCGTGTTGTATTTTAATTTATTATAACGAAAACGTCGTGCAAAATTTATCGTTTTCTAAGCAAAACGTAATTAATTACACCATGTCCAATTTTTCACGCATTATATTTCCGATTGTTGAGTGTCTCTCTCACTCGAACAACGTCCCTTATTCCACCCTCATTGTACCCAAATCGACAAGAATCTCCTTCGGGCTTTTCATTTTCATCTAGGATTTCACTTGCCACGAGGATATTCCTGGTTTATAATTAGATGAGGGTTCTTCATTAAGTATTCAAGAGAATTGCAAAAGGATTCTGTAAAAATCTTTGTGACTGAACTAACAGCCTTAACCAGATTTACTTAATACAGAAAAAAGCCTGGATAAGCTTAAGGGAGCTGAGATTCTTTACGAAATGCGTGAAAATTCGATTTTAAGTTGAATTTTGTGGTAAAGAATCGCGTCAAGTTAACTGTTCTTGTTGTTAAAAATGAATAAAATTGGCTCGATGCGGATCTTTACCACCAAAATTCAACTCACAATCATTCACGCATTCCGAATTGTAAGCACCCCGAGTTTGTATGCATTTCGAGGTCATCTGTAAAGAATCTCAGCTACCATAAGCTTATCTGGGCTTATCGCTGGTCATTTTCTATTTCAAATAGTCTGGGTACGGAAGGCTAATCAAAGAAAAAAAAAGTTCATTGAAATCGGTTAATAGATATTAAAGATAGAGTCCGGTCCATAGGGTCGAGGTACAGTGGCTTCGAGTAGGGACGGATGGAACACTGAGAGAGAGAAATCCGAAAAAGTTAAAATAACGTTCCGAAAATGTTTATTTTACCATGCAGTATTGATCCGAAATCGGTGTAAATATTATGCTTTTTAGGTGTATTAGGGGTTAAAATTACCCTTTTTCATGTGAATTTTACCCTTAAAAAGGTGTAAAATTAACATTAAAAAAATGTTGATATATTTTTATACCTAAAAAGTGTTAAAGTTATGAGGAAAAAAAGTTAATCGCATTACCATATTTTTCTTCTTATTCTAAAGTTTCATCGAAATCGCTTCATAAACACCGAAAATACGGTCCGGTCAAGACATTTTTGCTTATAGACCGCGCCAGAGAACATCGAGAGAGGAGTACGACCCACCGTTGGAAAGGTCTCGACCTCAGCTACAACATACTAAAATTTAAATAGGTAGGGGGAACTGGGGCAGTAGTAATCTGGGGTAGTTGTAAACACTGTGATTTTTTTCATTAATTTTAAGACTCCAGAGGATAAAACCCATAAGCATTCATAGATACCATGGGAATGTATGTCCACAGATAAATTGGTCAATAAAATCCTAATATACTTTAAAAATAGAAATCATTTTCCTGAAAATGTTGATATTTCGATTATTTTGATCATTTGGATTTCCACCTGGAAATTAAAAATTGTGTAAAATAATCGAAATGTAGCAATACCAGTTCTTTCCTACATCTTTTAGGATTATATTAATGCATTTACTAGAGAAATTGAGATACTCATTACTTTAAAAGAATTAATAATTGGTCAGAAAACAGCATTTGGGGTAGATGTAACCAGGCAATTTCAATTTCACAAAATGAGTAGGTAAAAGAGCGGGAAATTGACCTTCATGCGAAATATCTATAATTCATAGATTACGAAAAAAATTGGTGGCGCTGTGTTCAATAAAAAGTCACATGATGTCAAAATATGGGGAAAATCTATTGAAAAATGTCTTTGATATGCATGCTTTTAGTTTTTTTGCTATTTTAATTATTCTTTGTAAAAAGTGTCGTGATTTTTTGAAAAATATACAGTCTTTATATATCTCTTAAGTAATTAAAATAATCGAAAGTGGTGCAAAGTTAATTTCAAGGGTGGGAAAAAAGGTGTTTACATCCTCCCCAGAAAGTGGTTACTTCTACCCCAGGTATTTTGTGAAAAGAGAAAAATGCACAGGGACACAAATTTTATTTTTATGGAAAACTCAATTGTTTTCCAGCATCCGCATTACCCTCGACGAATTGCCTATACCCAAGGGTAAAACATGAGCTAAAAAATATTTTCCAAAAAATCACGGTGTCCTTGGAAAATCACCTCAAATTCGCATGCATCGAAAATGGTTACATGTGCCCCAGTCTCCCCTAGTGGACGGAAAAATAGACCACTCTTGATTTTTACTCTTTAATTGCCCGCGATATTTCGAAGATGATTGTCCTCTTTATAAGGTTTCGAATTGGAGGGAAAATTACGTTCAGGTGAGAAAATTTACTGTTTCACTTCACTTGGACATTTACACAATTTTACACAGAGATGTTCACAATACAATCAGTGAAAAATTGTGAAAAAGTCTAAGTAAGGTGCAACAGTAAATTTTCTCACCTGTACGTAATTTTTCGTCCAATTCGAAACTTGATGAAGAGACATTCAACTTAGAAACGTCGTAAACAATTAGAGTAAAAATCAAGAGAGGTCCATTTTTCTGTCCACTACCTGATATAACCCATGAGACCGTAAATTGAATCTAAAATTTAAAGAAAAAGCATCATCTAATTTTCGAAATATTTAACATTGAATTTTCGAAAATCGATTTTTCGATTAATCGGACCTTCGATTAAATCTGGTGAAATTAAGGTGCCGTAAAGGTTGTAGTACTCAACGAGTAGGGGAAACTGGGGCAAAAAGTCACAAAACGGATATTTTGTTTTTTACAAGCTACCCGAGCAGCTCCAAAATTTCTAATTAGCACAGTTTTATAGGAAATTTACCGCTCTACAACTCTGTGAAAATCATTTTCTTCTATTGTGTAAGGAAATATATTTAACGAGCCGTTTTTTGAAAGGTAATTTTGTGATCATTCTCAAAGATGCTGGGGCAAATAGTATCAGGCATAAGATACTATTGCATTTTGATTTGCTTTGTTACGGGATTCCGTAAATTTAAGTAAAATACCTAGATTACATATTTTCATAGGAAATTTATTCTTCTACACCTTTGTAAAACACCGTTTTTCCTATCTGAGAGAAAAAAACGCATTTTAAGCTATTTTGCAAAAAACACACAAAAGGCTGCAGAACGTTTGACCAATGCAAACAACAAGCGGCGACACATAGCATTAACTGTTATCTAAAGGGATAGCCGACGGTGGTGTAACTGAGCTAAGTTTTTCAGGACAATCTGTCCTTCCGGTGAGCGTCGGAATTTGTTGATCAAATCCTATGAATCAAACACACAATTTTACCAGAGCTTTCGACACTTATCGAAAAGACCAACCAATAACCACTGAGGAAGACACGATAAGTGTCGAAAGCTCTGGTAAAATTGTGTGTTTGATTCATAGGATTTGATCAACAAATTCCGACGCTCACCGGAAGGACAGATTGTCCTGAAAAATCTAGCTCATAGCATTAACGTTTCTTTTGACCGTGGGACATCAGAAATTGTTTCGGTTTTTGTTACTTTTTGGTCCATAGCTTTTGTTACTTTTTACCCCAAGTGGTTGTTTTTAATAAAAGGATTTCTGGAGAACAGAATCTTTGTAAAATTCTAAAATAGATAGCGGATTCGTATTCAAAGAATATCCAGATAATTTGGGAAATATTCACCAGTGCATCAAATTTAATATAAGTAGCTAATAATTGATATCTTCTGCACGGAAAATATTTCAAAATAGGGCTGAAAATTTTGATATTTTTTATTTTCTAAATTCCTTGTTCAAATTCTAACAAACTTACGACATTGAAGAAGAACTATGGAGGCTATCTATGGAAAAAATTTTAAGCCGCTATCTTATTTATCTTGGAAGATATTGAATTTTAAAATTTTCGATTTGTGACTTTTTGTCCCAGTCTCCCCTACTTTCCAAAACTTTGAGAGTACTTTCCCCTATACGAACATTTCACGGTACCTGATCATTATTTTTTGTTTTACATTTTCTTTGTTAGAATCTTTGAAATCTTTAGACATTTTGGGAGGTTCAAGGAAGTTATTAATAATATAAAATTGAAGAAGGTTAAAAGATGTCAAAATTTGAAGTTCTTGGCTTGTTACATTTTGCCTCAGGTGCTCCTATTAGTTTCAGTTTGTCTAATAAATTTATTTATTGAATTAGGGTATCAGGAATATATAATTTTATATTTTATGTGACTTTTATCGACTTCAACTTTTGAACTTTCAGATATATTTTAAAGTTACTCTCTAAATCAAATTATGAATGGTCTAGTTTGGTCGATGAAAAACTTCAAACATCTAACAGATAAAATTAAATCATCCTCTTCGGAGGCAGCCAAAATCCCGAATGTTCAAAATCCTGAAAGGGATGAAATTATATGGAGTATAATTTGTAGAATAATTTCCCAAGACACAGAAAGTATCCCTTTGTCTCCATCAATCGTGGGTACAATCGAGTGAGTAGCTATGACACTTTTAAGAATTTGGGATTTTGTCTTTCAGGATTTTGGCTTTCGGGATTTTTGCTTTCGGGATTTTGACTGGGACCTATCCTCTAAATATTTTTTAAACTGATAGAGCAAAGTCTTATTATCAGAGGTAATTTCAGTGATTGGAAATATTATTTTGCAGATATTTTATGAATTGTCTAAAGCAAGCGTTTTACCCGTATACAGAAATATCCTTTAATTATTTCTACTCACAGTTTTTCAAAGTCAGAGTTTACAATGGCTTTCAATAGCTCTTTTCTCAGCCGAATGGAACATGTTTAGGTTTGTTAGAAAGGTCTTGGATTTTCTGATAAGTTTGAACCAATTCGTTATGAATCTATACATTTCCTAATGATCTAGATGTCTAAAGAATAATGACTATTTCGTTCTACTAACCAACATTATCTTACAAAAATTACTTAATAATTCCCATTGCAACATTCTTAAATGTTCCAAACAAAACTCGCGAAATTGCTTATGTTTGTGAAATTGTAACCAAAATTTATTCATTTGCTATGTGAACTGTCAGGATTTTGCTAATTTTAATGTTTTATGTTAAACAATTGTGTAATGCAGACAAATAATAAGGAAGATGTTGTCTTTTCTCCCTACTTATCTCCTGGTAAATTCTGCCAAGGGTAAATACACAACAGTTCTTTGAGATACTTTCACCTTGGCAAAAGGTGTGTCTACGAATGGTAAATCTTTTTGATATATTAAGTTGAGTGTGTGCTTTCTGAGAGTTCAACAACAGTTTCACTCGTAATAAACTCATAGTTTGAATCTGCGCTCCATCCCTCGACTTGAGAAAATTCAAAATTGCACCCAGGATCTTCATGTGTCCTCCTTCCGTTTTCCCAGACGGAATGTTGTGTCCGCATGAATGGTGCGGGATGTGAATTTTCTCGGTAGGAATTATTTACTCCTGGTTTTCTGTGTGCACCTGAAGGTGTGCCCCTTGTGCTGGAGAAAAGGGCTTCAGAGGAAAGTTTGGCTGCAGCGGAAACTTTCCCCTCCTACCACCCCATATCAGTTTCTGGGAGAGGAAAAGGTATGAGGTGTTTTGTGTGTGGTGTATTAAATATAATGTGTAGGCAAAGTTTTATTGCTGATGCCATAAGGAAGTGATAAGTTTCAGATTTTCACCAGTAACGTTCGCTATACTCAGAACCGAGGAACCATCCCCAAAAAAGCTTTCACACCGCCCTCCCAGAAGCTTTTGCATCACTTTGCAATCTTGTACCAATTTCCCTGTGAAATTGTGATTTATCGATTCATATTCTAATTCGATGGCGCTCACAATACCAAATTTATTGCCTTGATTTTGTATACAGTCAATTGACTTGTTCAATCAATCAAACGATTATTCTCCTGAAATATTATTTGTGAGCCCATAAATAGTTTTGTGGATGAATATATTTAAAATGCACTGAAAGAAAATGTTTGGGAAATATTTACTAAAGTGTAAAATTTTTATAAACGATCATATTACGAGATATTGCTAAATTTTTGCAGATATCAAATGTGCTTTCATCTGTTTCATCCCCATTTTTATACAATTTTATTCCTTTTTTTCTTATATTTTCTGAAAACTCTAAAATATTTTTATTACGTTGAACGAATTGGCTAAAATCTCTGTAGAACGTTTACAGTTTCAAAGAATGTTTCGCTATTTTGCTTTGGATTTTTAAAGAGTTATAAAACGGTCAAGGTTTATCCGTTTACAGTCGGTGTTAACCGATTTATAAATCCAAGAAAAGATTGACAAAAAATGCGCAGGAATGACATAATTTGATTTTTCATCAAAAAATAATTACCAGTTTTTAATTGGGTAACCCCAAGCGCCTGGCAAGTTGGCCTTTTTATATGGAGCTATTTGAAGCCAATTCCTAAATGGATATCGGACTCAGCTCACAGTGCTCCGAGAAAAAAAATGTAGTTAAACAAAAATTTAGTATATTTATCACTCCATACGGAAAGATATCTTATAATACGGAAAAACTTCTCACTTTTTAAATATTTAGCATAACGGTAGTGAGTGCAAAAAAAATCCCATATAAATTTAAATCGAAGTATGAGAAAGTGACTTCAAATTTCAGGCAACTCGCCAGGGGGTTGGGTAACCCTTTAAGGACGATTGGGTCACCGGTGACCCAAAAAAAAAATTTTCCTACGTTCTTCTAATGTTATATTTTGCTCTGAGAAATCAGAAAAATGTTTTTTTTTATCGTCCAAAAAAGTCTAATAGGGTTTCCAAAATCCTGGGATTTTTAAACTACGAGATCTCGGGATTTAAATATTTCACTAATTCCGAATTTAGGAATTCCGAGGTCCTTAAAATACCAGGGGAGAACCCGGAATTTCGGGATCCCGAAATCCTGTTTTACCAATGCATCGATCCCGGGATGTGTTCGAATGCTAAAAGGGATCGAAAACCCGGGATCCCATATTAGAAACACTATCCGATTACTAACAATATTCAGATTGTTCCGGAATTCAGCAGAATTCAGCAGCGGATTCAGAATTAGAGCAGTCTCCGAGGAAAAAATCTCAATGATTTTTCTGATCAAGTCCCCATTTCCAAGATTCCTCCAGAATTAGAGCAGTCTCTGAGGAAAAAATCTCAAGGATTCTTTTGACCAAATCCCCATTTTCCAGATTCCTTCAGAATTAGAGCAGTCTCTGAGGAAAAAATCTCAAGGATTCCTCTGACCAAATCCCCATTTCCCAGATTCCTTCAGAATTGGAAGAGTATCTGAGGAAAAAATTCCAAGGATTCATCTTACCAAATCACTATTTCCCAGATTCCTCCAGAATTAGAACAGTCTCTGAGGAAAAAATCTCAAAGATTTATCAATTAATGGGATTCGGCCGTCGTCGACTGGGTTGCCATGTGTCGAATTGGCCCTACATTCTATACAATCGGTTTCGAAATATATTCAAACTGAAATAATCCTTCAAATGTTAAACTTGATTTATAAGGGGACAAGCAAGAGGGCCATGGAAAAAGGAAGATAATGTTAACAGTCTTTGAGCCAGCTTTTAGAAGAGGGTGATCCTCTGATTACTACAAACCGTTATCTCTAACCATTTGACTTCTAACTTTGATGAGTTCCGGACGGCTCGAGCGAACAAAGAGCATAACTCAGAGGATAAGTAACCCAAGGGGTGGAAGCCGGAATTTTGGGATGTCAAACTAACACTTTATTCACTATTATTCATTTAGAGCGGTGGCACCTTTAACTGACTCACGACCTCACGACGGAAAGGAATCCGAGATGAGCTCCTCCCAAGAAGCAAAATAGCTGCATTATAGAACTAAGTATTAAACAATTCTTTTAGTGCACTTTTATAAGACTTAAAGTGAGAATTTTCTGTTGAAATTCCTATAGAAGCTTCTATAAGATCTTTAAGAGTACGCCACTATACTTATAGTAATCTCATTGATGGCACCAAGAGCGTTATAAGCAAATAAAGATTTTTGGTTCTATATTGCCTTATTTAAGGAATTCTACAAGATTATTTTAAGAAAAATTGTTTTTTGGGCTAGGTTCAGGTAAAACACTAGATTTACTCTTGTACGCACTGATAAAAAAAGGGGGCGATTAACTTTTTTCCTCATAAATTTAACACTTTTTAGTTGTAAAAATATACCAACATTTTTTAATGTTAATTTTACACCTTTTTAAGGGTAAAATTAACATGTAAAAGGGTAACTTTAAGACCTCCAATACACCTAAAAAGGGTAATATTTACACCGATTTCGGATCAATAGTGCAGGGTAAAATTAATTACTTCACTAATACACTAAAAGAAATCCGAAAAAATCAAAATAATATTCCCAAAAAGCTAATTTTACCTTGTAATATTGATTCGAAACTGGTGTAAATATAATCCGTTTTAAGCGTATTATGGATTAAAGTTACCCTAGCACTGAGAAAAAATGGGGATGCGATTAACTTTTTTCCTCAGAACTTCAACACTTTTTAAGTGTAAAAATATATCAACATTTTTCAATGTTAATTTTACACTTCTTTAAGGGTAGAATTAACATGAAAAAGGGTAACTTTAACCCCTGATACACTTAAGAAGCATAATATTAACACCGATTTTGGATCAATACTGCAGGGTAAAATTAACATTTCCGGAATGTTATTTTACATTTTTCGGATTTCTCTCAGTGAGTGTACATTTTTATTCAATTTTATGAGGGCCGGATAGGCCACTTTAGATACCAAGATAAGGGGGTTTTCCCTCTGGTGTGACCCGGGAAAGTTTCATAGATAGCCTACGGACAAGCTGAGTCAGATCTCTGAACTCTACTCAAACTCTTTTTAAAACTTTATTCAAATTGATGGGTAAAATATTGCACTATCTTTGTATTGTAGTTGTTTATGCGTTGTTCGCCAGAATTGTAGTCTAAATAGAAAATCATAACAATAGTCTTTTTTGTTCAAATAAGAGTGTTGTGTAATCCTATTGCACATTTCCAATACAATTTGCATGAAACGAAAAACGAATTATCATAAGATAGCTAAATAACAGTCGTTAATAAATTCAGTTTATCTGATACACCTTCTTTTTAGGGTGCAGCGCCATTTAGCGGAAGTGTTACGATCGATCGCGTTCGATAGAACTATTTTACAAGTCTTCAGTTTTTCACGATCACATCGTCATTTAACATTTATAGGCAAATGCAATGTATGTCGCCCTCAATTTTTCTCACTGTATCGTATCTCACAGCCCCTGAAAAAAGCTCCAGCAATAAATCATTGGGATTTTGTAGTAGTGTATAGATATACAAATGAGTGATATATATAAATATGTTGTCAATGAAAATAGTGACAAAACGAATATTCACCATTTTCATCATCATCCCCACGGACTGTGTTATCCTAAATATTTGTGTACAGTCAAATAGCCACTTTGACTCGGGAAAATTGTAATGTATAGAATCACGTGCCATCGTCATCCATCAAATTATGGCTGGGACATGGTGCGTGGGTTAGTTTTTGGGGGGATAGCTGTTTGAATGTTGAGATTATAATTTGAGAGTGAACACATTTTCATGAGGGATAAACCTAACAATATATATATATATATATATATATATATATATATATATATATATTTTTTTTTTGGGAAAAATCTCATTCTCACTCAACACGCTTGCATTTAGCAATGAGCATTAAATTGGAAATGACCGAATTTTCGTACACGTCTCACGTCACAAACAAACCAATAAAAGCCACAGTGAATAAGCGCTTATGCGAAAGTTTCGTGCAATAAAATTTTTGGGCAACCACCTCAACCCCTTGGTCAATGTGCCCTGAGACCATGCTGTCACCATTATGCATGGGAATAAATGATAAATGCAGTGTTCGGTGTTTTCGCGGGTTGAGGGCTGGGAAAAAAGCACACAAGAGAAAGTTTACCAGGATGAAAAGTATGGAAAATGTTGGGCGATTCTCAATATTTACCCAAACTTTCAGTTGGGAGTTTTTTTGTGTCATGATTTTGCGGACTGAAAATAATTTTTAAGTGATTAATTTAACTAGATTTTCTGCGGACGTCCTTGGTATTTACTTTAAGCTCAAGGGACATTGCAAATAAACAGCTTGAGAATCTCTGCTAATGCAAAAGGGGTGTTTAGGTGGGAAAGAAGGTTAAGGCAGGAACAAAAAACTTACTGCAGAGGTTTGAAGCTGTGCAGAGTGCTCGATGGTGGTGCTTACCCAACGCAGTTGATGCACATTGCGCTTGGTGGCACATCCCAGTAATGTGACCTTACGGACGACATGTATAACATTTATTCAAAACTCAATATTTCGATTCTTATCGAGTATTTTGAGAAGAAAACCCTTATTTTATTCCACACTTTCCCCTTTAGCTGACCCTGATCCAAAGATAGAACACTCAAAGTAGCAGAAGAATAATACAAAATGCACAAGTGTGGAGTTCAAAGTGCACTAGTGAGAAAAAAAAGTCACTGATGTTGGAATTTTGCCGCAAAAGCTCTCCATTTTGTGCTTTTCACACTTCCACACAGTTTGCAGAATAAGCATCAAGAGGTGAGAAGGTGGCCCACCCCAATACAAAAAAAATTGTCCCAACCATTGTGTATGTGTGAATGCACAAAGAGTAAGCTTAAGGTTTTTGGGGTTTGGAAAATTTACATTCATTTTCCCACCACTCCGTGTGTTTTATAATGTAATTCATGAAATCTGATTAAAAGTTGGCAAACAATTTCCGCGACACTACGAACCACTATAATATTGCCGTATACTCCATATGGTTAGAGCTTTTTCGGGGGCAGGAAAGGGTTATGGGGAGCTTTAGCGTGAGAGACTTTTGAAGTTGCTCAACGAAAAAAGTATATTGCGGGAATTTTGTCAGGTGAATACGATGATGACTTAAAATTTCACAAATCTTCACCACGCGTGCTTTCGTCGACAAGTGGAGACATTATCACTGAAAATATGTTCTCTCCCAAGTACCGTCATTTGCAATTTTTCCGCCCAACCAATTCGTGCCAACAAGTGAGCAACCTTAGTGTTACATCACGTGATGTTTTTAACTTCTTGCAAGTGCTGTGATTCAAACCTGGGGGATGGGTCTTCCACATCCAATGAGAGTTGTGTGGAAGAAAACTAACAGGGAAAGTTACCCTCATTAAATGGATAATCCATCGTCTTCTGGCTGTTACTTGTAGCACCAAAGTTTGGGGGGGGGGGGGGGGGGGGGGGGTAGGTGAAGTTGTTGTATGCTCTATAGTTATTCAAAATCCTGTCTTAGCAACTGGCGGAGAGAAGATCAGATGAGATAAGCAGATTTACATTTTCCACCCTTAATTCACATGTACAGGGTACGTCATAAGTTCTAATAGAGCTTTTTGTTACTTTTATTTCAACAAAGTTTTCAAAGATTTAATGATTACTCTTGTTGCAACACAAAAGAGATGCACGGTTTAGAAAAGAATCATTGTCTTTAATACAGTGAGAGAAAAAAATTAAAATTGCATTGAAATAAGCGTGCACATAAGAGACGATTGACATTACATTATGCATAATTTTAGGCCACGCCCTCTTCAAAGGAATGCGTAATTTTTTATTTTGTAATTTTTAACAAAGACAAGGTAGACACTCAGCTCGACTGGATTGAGAAATATTGTATGTAGTTCTATTGGACTATTGAAGGTTCTTCAAAGAACCCAGCTGACGCCCCCTTCACTGTGTTTATAGTCACAGACAACCGGACCACAAGTAACCGAAAAGTTTCGGCACTATTTAAATATGATACTAAATAGAAATGGGCTGGCAAAGCGTCCCAGGCTTTGCGAAATGCTCGAACTTGTGACTTATGCCCTGGACACACTTCAATGAGAGAAATCCGAAAAAGTTAAAATAACATTCCGGAGATGTTAATTTTACCCTGCAGTATTGATCCGAAATCGGTGTAAATATTACTCTTTTTAGGTGTATTAAGGGTTAAAGTTACCCTTTTTCATGTTAATTTTACCCTCAAAAAGGTGTTAAATTAACATTAAAAAATGTTGATGTATTTTTACACCTAAAAAGTGTTAAAGTTCTGAGGAAAAAAGGTTAATCGCACCCTCTTTTTTCTCAGTGTTAGGACTAAAGTCCAGAGACGACTAAACCCGTTTATAGCCAAGTCAGTTCCTGACACACTACAAACGAGGCTTAGCATTCATTGGTTTCCACAAAACATAGCTTTTGTGAGTTTTTATGCAGATATTTTTATAGCAATGTACATGTACTCTATTTAAAATGAAACAATTTGTAAATGTATATCTCAGTTCACGTGCAATAATTATTGTTGATTACAATTATTTGTGAGGTAGAAGCTATCTCGCGACTTAAGCCAATTTAGGCGATTCAAGTGAATAATTCTTGTTGTTATATTTGTTATACGTGAATTGTGAAGTAAATTTACAAGTAGTTTTATTTTCAAATGAGTATTAGTGCATTTCAATAGAAATATCAGCATAAAAACCAAGAAAATTATGTATTGTGGATACCAGTGAATGCTAAGCCTCGTTTGTTGTGTGTCACGAAGTGACTTTGATATGAACAAGCTTAGTCGTTTCTGGACTTTAGTCGTAAGTGTGTCTAGGGCATTAGATGCTATACCTCAAAAGTACTTACCATTTACTGGTACTCAACCGATTTGAATCGATTCATAAATTACTCAATAGATTACAGAAAATAGTTTGAAGAGTAATAAAAATTATATTCGCAAAAAAATTACTTATCTGTAAATAACCGGTTCATTACCGGTTCCCAACCGATTTGAACCGACTTATAAATCACTCAAAAGATTTCCTAAAATACAGCTCAGGAGAAATTTAATTGAATTTCGTATAAAAAATACTTATTAGTTATGAACCGGTTCATTACCAATTCAAAACCGATTGAAACCGGTTCAGTATTGTCGAAAATTCCAAGACCTTTCCAACGACCCCAAACATGACCCCTTTCGCTTGATAAATGCGGTTCCTAGTGTCTTTTTAACCTTTGATCTTGAAAAAATCGTTATTAGGAATGATTCAACGCTATTTTCGTCTAAGAACGAAATGTGGAAGGTGGAATATTTGGGGGGTGAAAAAATCGAGGGATTATACTGCTCTCTCCGTGGAGTTCGAGCAATAAAAGCTGTGCAAGAAAAACTCTATCTTTCGTAAGCGAGGATCACAAGATTGAAAAATAGACCACGCCCCTTTCCACGCCTACAATAACTCTTTCTACTCTTCCAGCCCTTCAAGCACTTTTAGCAATTCTACGGAAAACGAATAGCAAATTTCGGACTCTCTGTATACAAGATATGTAATTCAGTTATAACAAAATGCGAAGGGATTAGAGAGTATTTTAATAGTTATAAGAAGTTTCATGTAAATAACCTCTAATTTATCATTATCATAAACTTCTTCGTCGTAAAGGAATTAGTCATAGACAGTAGAGCAAGAATATAAACTCTTAACCATTAATAAAAGTGCTCACTTGCAGTTTTTTTTAAGTTTTTATTTTAAATATTGCGATTGTGGGCACAGAGTTCAAATGGGCGTGGCTTATCTGCCTTTCTTCCTCTCTACCACTCGCATTTCTACTTTCCGTCAGTTTAAAATTTGTAAAAATATCTACAAGTCTCATAGGGAACCTGTCTGACTTATTAATAAGATTCTACCAATACTAATAAAATGAAATGGTACGAATATGGGCGTGACTTTAGAATAGGTGTAGCGTGATTAAATGTTCCTCTACTTCCTAATGATTAGCATTATACAACTCTTTTTAATGAGCTTGAGAATTAGGGAGATAAATGCCTTCCGGATGCATCAGGGGTAGTTATCTCTGTGGGATACGAGAACTCTGTAGTTTTCATTGCCAAGGGATAATCATCCCTGATACACCAGGAAAGAGTTTATCTTCCATGATTCTCAAAATAAATCTCAATGGTAGTGTTTTTTTATAATTACATTTCACTTACCTTCGATTCGAAAATTCCAAGTAATTTAAAATGATTCAAGTGTTACTGAAAAAATTAAATGATGGAAATATGGGCGTGGCTTTCAAATGGGTGGAGTATATCTGATTTCTTTCTCTTTCTACCACTCGTAAAAATCACATTTTCATTTTCTGTCAATTTTGAATATATAAAAACATCTACAATTATCGTAAAGTATCAATATCTATTTATAAGCTATTAGAAACAACAAAATTAATTGGTACGAATGTGGGCGTGTCTTTCGATTGAGACTAGCGTAATAGATTGTTTCTTTGATTTTTACTAATCAGCATTATTTTTTTAATTTATTGTCAATTTAGAATACTTGTGAAACATGAATAGAATATCGGGTCTATATGGAGAGTCTAGTTAACCCTTTATTAAGCAGATTGAATGTAAGTGAAATTAATATGGGCGTGGCTTTCAAATAAGTGTTGTGTCCATGATTCTTTATCTTTCTACGACTTCGAGATATTTTTTCTTCATATTATCCATGAATTTATAATATAAAAAAATATCTCGTAGCTCACTTATCAATATGCTTGTATTAGTACTCATAAAATTAAATTATACAATTGTGGGCGTAACGTTGCAGTGGGTGTAGGATAATCGATTGTTTCTCTATTTACTGATTTATGTCATAAAATCTGTCCTCATTTCCAAACGATCTAGCTTAACTGCAAAAGACTTATTCGCCCAATGGAAAGCCTAACTGATCACCTTTATGTGGCAATGACAAAATTACATACAACGAAAGTGGGCGTGATTTCCGATTTGGTGTAGCGTAATTAATAGCTCCTCTATTACTGATCAACGTCATATAAAATTTCCTCACTCCCTATTCATCTAAATTAACTTTTAGAAAAATATTCGCCTTATGGAAAGCCTGGCTAACCTTTATATGGCAATGACAAAATATTAAATAGAACGATTATGGGCGTGGCTTTTATGTGGGCGTAATATAAAAAATATCCTGAATTATTTATGACTAATTAGCAATAGCGAAAAAAGAACACCAACAGGTCCGTTTTAGGTATTTTTTAACCCTCGAGGGATAGGATAAAAATAAAATACAATTGACGTGGGCGTGGCTTTTGAGGGGGCGGGTCATATTTTTTTGGATATCCCTTTCCTTTTATTTTTATCCTAAAGTACACAATTTTTTTAATCTCTTTTATAAAAAGACTTAAGAAATCCTATTTTGATTTGAAGAAAACTTTGCTAATCTTTAAAGGTAAAATCTTTTAAGCCCCTCCTATAAGTAAATTTGTATGGAAGTTTGTCTTTGGAGCGCTCTAAAATCCTCTCATTTCTAACTAAAATTTCAGAATTTCAAAATAATGCTCAATGTTCTAGATTTTCTAGATTTTATATATTTTCTACGTATTCTAAATTTGTTAAATTGTCAATTATTTTTTTCTTCTATATTTCAGGTACTTTAATTGGGGTGAAAGGAACACCTATTGACCCTTTAAGAAATCGTGTCAGGACCTATTGACACACTACTCTGTGCCATTTTGGATACGAAATTTGGACACCTATCCTTCTAAGGAAAAGGTAGATTAATGAAAACCCGTAGCATTTCTTACATTTTATTAGAAAAATTTAAAAAAATTTGAACATTTTACAAAAGTATCAGTACTGGTTCCCTGTCGAAGAGGTGTTCCTTCGACCCAATGAAAGAAACTTTCAATAATAATGTTTTCCTCAGTGCACCATCCAGAATTTCCTTAAGCTAATTTCATAACAAGGGAAAATGTACAGAAGCTTTAATACTAAAATTTCACATTGTACCCCTGTGAGTGGGAAAATTAGTGCATTTTCACCCCAAAAACCGTATCGCTTTCTCGTGTTATTTATGGGGTAAAATTAGCGCCTCAGAGGGAGAAATGTTTCCTCAGCATCAGTGGTGGATTGTTTCCCAAGAAGGGGTGAAATTATTTCAACTAGCAACACTACACTGTTGTTTCTCCACTTTACTTGCATAATTAAGTAATTTCCCAACCATTAGTTCTATGCCTCTGGCCAATTTGCTTCGTGGGGCATCGCGAAAGGTGAACTTGAGAAACTTTTTCCCAATATATACCCTTATACCTTCCTCTAGCATAATGGCCCAAGACAGTTTCTCTTGTGTTAGAATATTTAATACCCCTTATGTTGCAAGGCATTGAGCCAAAAATTGCAACAGAAGCAATGAATGGGAAAGTGATTGGGACATGGGGAGTGTTTTTGGAGGGAAAATTTGTACTTATATAGTGGTACTTTGGCACAAATTAATTTCACCCAATTTGACTCTGGTGCACTAAACAAAGTGGAAACTAACAGATCTTAGATATGTTTGGACAACCTTTAAATTAGTTCCACTCTGTTTTATGGCGTCATGTTCTCTCTTCCGGCATTGAATGGCTCTTGTATCTTTGGTGTCTCAGCTGGTGTATGTTGCCTCTTTACACTCTAGCCATTCCAGGGGTCTGGGCATGGGACTTGCCGGTTTTTCGGGCTAGGGGGAAGCTTTTTGGTGCCACAGACAATGATACAGCCATGCATGTGCCGTAGATTCGTGTTGTCTCCCATAGAATATATTTTGCAGGAAGGGTTGTTTTGTGTGCTTGGAGAGAGTGTAAAGTTATTTGTACCCACAGCTACTTGGCTGCTTTTCTTCCATCTTCCGTGTTACAAGGGGATAAAATCTTTTACAACTGGTGTACACCGTTTTCCAGGATTTTGTTTACCTATCCCTTTGCGGTGTCTGACGTGAAAACAGTTTACGCAATGTCAAGTCATTCGATTGCACTCCTTTTGGATGTGACCTTACTCTCATCATTCGTTACACTAAATTTTTATATTTATTCCATTTCTGTATCACAGTAGAGGAAGGTAGTCTTTTCAGGAAGGCAATTTTTTTGGTCTCTACAGAAAAAATCTCGCATGCAACATTTCCTGTTCCAAAGTAGATCATTTACCTACAGATAATAAATTATTCTTATATTCTGATATTTTATTCTGACACTACTACTTGGTACTGGATAATACTAGGATTCTTAGGGCTTCCTATATTGACCCTGGGTGATACACTCCGAACTTAAGACCGTCTTCAGACTAGAGGTTTAGTCTAGTTTCTGAAGGTCTCAAAAACTAAAAGAGCAACCAATTTAATTTGTTCTTCTGATTCAAATGGATCAATTCCCCTTAATAGTCAATTCCTAAGCCAAAATTTTCCAAAAAAATTCGACTGACAAGAAATTAGAGAAGTTAAGCCTTATGGTTAAGCCTTAGATCTGAAGGCCGTATAACTCACGGTGCAATTGGACAATTTGGTGCTCCAACAGAGACTGATTGTGTAGGTAAAAAGTGAATCGGGTGCAAAGAGGGATTGCACTTTAACAGATAAATAGCATATTCCGAATTTCGGTGTGATATTCGAATTTTTTATAGTAATAATTATTTTCACATTAAAAGTGGCCGTTACAGGTCTTTATCTTAGGCTTCAATTCCATTGGGCTTCAATTTCCCTTAGCTTCAATTTTCTCTATCTCATACTGAATAAAGAATTTATGGTCCCATCTAACCTGTTCTAAAACGGTTTACAGATTACAAGGTTTTGGCTTATAATATAATAATATAATATATTTCTGATTCATGCCCCTGTACATATGAGACGCTCAGAGCAAAAGTGGCCTCCTTTGTATGCATTTCCCTATTAAAACAATCCACTTTTGCTCTGAGCGTCTCATATATTAGTACAATAGTGGGGCTGTGCATAGTTCGGGCTTAGTTCCCGAAGATTTAGTACTTCTAAGGATCTGTAGGATCATTTGACTTTAATATACAATTTTTGGTTAAATTTTAGTTTAATAAACTTTAGTTCTGAAGCCCGTATTGTAAACTACCTGTCGGATTCTTAAGTTAGAAGGATTGATAGGGAATGGGCTCTCTTAAGCAACTAGCTGCCGCACCTTCTAGCACCCAGCCAGATTTCCCCGAGAGATCCAAGTCCATACGTGCTTCTTCTCTGTCGTTCTAGACCGGACTGACTCCCAGCTCTTCAACTTATAGGTACAGTGACAAAAATCCAAAAGGCAATGACACCGCAATTAGGAACGGCCCAGGGACGGCTTTGAATATTAACGCTTATAACCGCCAGGTTTTTTGCAACGTATACAATTAATTGTAAATAGGTTTACAGTATGATTATGATTCTGATACTCATTCAAATAATTGTAAACAATATTATAATTTTGAAAAGAAAAATGAGGATCTGAAAATGGGGTTTCCTTACAGAAATATTGCACTATAGCTTCAACATTAAAATAACAACAAGCCTTCAGCATCAACTTGGACAACGATTGAGTCGTATAATAAGAATAAGGTATGAGGATCGATGGGTTAACCCTTTAAGGACGATAGGGTCATAAATTAGGAGCTAGAAAAAATTATTTTTCTTGGCTTTTTAGAGCAAAACACAACTTGAATAAATAAGTCGCAAATAGTACTCACGCCTTTTCGAGAATATCATATTGGTTCAAGGTACAGGGAGTTCCGGCTTGAGTAAAAACGAACTGAAATATTTTTTTATGAATTGCCTATTACTGGGAGTTCATTTACAAAATCATTTTTGAAATATTTAGATTTCCTATAAAGCGTTAGCGCTGAAAAAATATCAAAAAATTGGCGCTGAAAATTTCTTGCATACATTGCGACGTTTCAGTAACTTTTTTCAAAGATATCTGTGATACTGGAGTAAATTCGCGGGATTTCTTTCGGTCCCGAGCATTTCTTTTAAAGCCGAACTTCTTGTAATTACTTCGGATGCTTTTTAAATGTTTGTAAAAAATAATAAAAATAGAATTAGAAAAACACATAATTGTAAATAAATTCTAAATATTAGCGTATTAAAAAAAGAATTTTTACGTTATAGAAATCAGCAACGTGAAAATTACTCTTTCTTAAGTTACATTTCTATTTTTGTAACAAACGGTTTGTAGGAAAATATCTGAAGATAGATAATTTTTAAATTCCTTTAGAGTTAAGATATCCCTTATGATCTCTTTAGCATTTCCCAATAAATAAACTGGTTATTGAGTGTTTTTTGGACACCTAATCGGTTAACCCTTGCAGAACGAGTGGGACACTAGTGTCTCAGAACCAAAACATGTTTTTTTTACTATAGAAAGTTACTGTGTCCTCTAAATAGTCCGAAAAATTAATTTTTATTTTTGTGGGACCGCTGTACCATTTGTCCTTAACCCTTTAACGACGAGACACCTTTTACGGACTGAAAATCAACAATAAAAATTAATCTGGGAAACATAATCAATGATAAGCCTTACATCTAACCTTGGAAAGTCCAACAGAGTCTGATTCGGTATGATTTTTGCTTCTATAAACGATAGGAACGAAAATAGCCTAAAAATTTAAGAATTTTTCAGACAATACAAATGAATAATATTTTTCGTTTTAATGAAAAAATATTACGTATGAGGATTGTAGTTTTTATTGTTAAAAGGGTTTTGCTTAAAAAAATTGGAAGTATATAAAAAATAAATAAAATAAATTATAAATTTGAGAATTTAAAAATTCGCCATTTTTGAGCTTAAATATTTGCTACATAGCAAATAGCTAGAGACTTGCAAAAAATATTCTAGATTCCTTCAACCTTCTACTTTACAATTATGTATAGACATAAGAAAAAAAACTTTAGGTAGTCAGGAAAAATTATTTTCTTTATGGGACATCGGTGTTCCAATCGTTCTTAAAGGGTTAAAGCAGAGGTGTGCAAGAAACCGTTGAAACCGAATTAACGTCAAATACGTCAATGGTCAAAAAGCTACTATAACAAACTTATTTTGGCGTTAATTCGGTTTCAACGGTTTCTTGCACACCTCTGGGTTAAAGGGTTAAATGTTGAAGCAGTCAATCTATGATGCAAGCGATCCGGGTTCAAACAATTTTTAAGTTAAGCGCTATTTAAATGAAAGACTTAACCATTGCATTGTTTAGCTTTTTGAATCTTTTGACAATTAATATTTTAAGATTATTTTGAGTTAAAAATATATTTTATTAAGGTACATTTCCATTCTAAGTTCCTCAAATGACCTAATAAATTTTGAAAAATCACTGCAATGCATCGCGTGGATCAACAATTGTTGTAACTTCCTTATAATTTGTATCGACAAATTTTGTAACAATTTGGAAATATCGTCAGTTGGATCAGCAAATGTGCTAACTGCATTTGCTTTGTGTTTGGATTCGTTATAAATGACGCTTCATTGCGTGGCGTTTGTAACGAATGAAGACACAAAGCAAACGTGGTTATCACAGTTGCTGATCCAACGGATCATATATCGCTTGCAATTTAAACAAGAATTCTTCTTTCTTTGAAAGCATTCCTTTAAATTTTTATAGTTATTAATATTGCCCTATTTTTGATTTTGCTGACATGGTATTGCTTCTGATTATGTGAATTTAATTAAATTGAGTTTATCAGATAGAGTACTATTGTAAAACAACTTTTAACTGGTTCATTAAATGTATAATTTTGCTTTTATCATTATCGACAAGATACCCAAAGGCATTATCAAATTAACATGTAGTCGTGAATTAACTCATCATTTTCATAAAGCTCTGAAAACTGTCAGTTGCAAATTTATCCAGAAAATCTGTGCAATTTTTAGTTCAACATCATTGAAAATTGGACTATTAATATGCAATGTAATTCACAAAGAGATATTTAATGGGGATATCATGTTATGACATTTTTTTTCGACACTTTTGTCATAAAAAATTTAATGCAATGCATTGTCAAACAACAATTGGACATAAATGTTTGGAGGAAATAGAGTGAAGGGATAAGAGGGATAATCACTGAATGGTGTACAATTTGTTGTACAACCAATAGCTCCTTGTTTGACGATGGGTTCTGTGGAAAAACTCACACGTTGGAGTAAAAACAACCACGGAACTGGAAATACACTCAGGAAATAGTCTTCTTTACGTGAAGGAGACAGTAGGGGGGTTGTTTGGTGAGGATGGGACTGGGATTTTCCTCAAAATAGTTGAAGTGTGTCTCAGAAGGGTGAAAATTCGCTTTAGTCCTCCCCGCCACGGGAAAATCGTGAGGGGATTTGTGATTTTCACACAAATAATATGCTTATCTAGATTTTCCTCCACCATAACAAATATTTATTTGGTGTCTGGATGTTTAAATAATGGAAGGGAAAATTGTTTATTGTGTGTTGAAATATGGTGAATTACTAGTAATTACTATTTCATACAATTTATAGTTATATTTCACTAACTAATGTTAGATTGTCTTTTATGATAATTTTACAATATTGGAAAGAGTTGATTAAGCTAATATAATTTAGATTTAATATCGCACTTCTGTGATTTAAATGGCACTTTTAACATTTGGGTGTTTTGAGATAGATATTGAGTCAAGCTTCAAATGCTCGACGGAATTGGACAACTTTGAACTTTTTTGAAAGATCTTTTAATTCTGAACCCGATTGCATATGTCCTAATCGGTGGTGAATCGGTAAAGTAACGGTAATAGCCCTATTTTAAAAATACTGTTTTTCGCATTTTTTTAGTCTTTTAACTCATATAAAATTCAAAAGGTAAGAGATATCGATTTCCGGTCTCCGATGACCCCTCCTCAAATGACATTATCTCGAAAGTTTTCTCCGTTTTCTCTTTGTTTTTTTTCCTCTTCCCTTCCCTGTCATGCGTTCCCTATCTCCCTAAAATAAATCGAAAATGCGGTTTTTCTAACATTGCAAAAAACTGACCATAGCGATTTTAATGATTTTCGGATATGTTTTCTAGTTAGTCCAGCTAAACATTTCGTTCTAAGACACTTTTCACCGGTTAATTCGCCATTATAAATTATTCGAGGTCAAAGGGCCTAATTTTCAACCAATTTGATCAAATTTAATTAAAATATTAAAGTTTTTTTTTTAAATACGCTCTTGAACAATTTTTATCTTCAAGATGGTTATATGGTAATTTATAGACAAATTAATCGAAATTAATTTTGTATAAGCAAGCATCCAAAAAAATTCCGAAAAAAGAATATAAGGTAGAGCTCTTTTTTGGGAGTTTGAGCAACTCGCAAAGCCTCTGACGCTTTACCACCCTTTTTTAAATTCCTTTTTGTTTTTATTTCTAATGATCACTTATACACTTATTTCAGACTCTGTTTTGCTTCATTCACAGCTGGAGTTTAAAAAGTCTAAGATCGGTTTCGAAAACCTTACGAAAAGACATTTTACTTCTCGTTTTGTCCGTATGGTTGCGGAAGTATTTCTGTTTCGAATTTCGAAGTGTTTTGATTGTTAATGTGTATCTGTTTTGTAGGAAGTAAATGGTTAGTAAATAGAAAAGTGATTTTACATCCTTTTTGAACGGCTCCTGAAATACCAAAACGGATCGTAAATTCTTTATTTTTTTTTACTGCTCGAACTACACAGAGAGAGCCGTATGTAAAATCCCTCAGTTTTTGAGTCATGTATAATATATATTTCGATTTCGTACCTCCAAAGTTATCGTATTTTCACGGAATTTTGAAAATCTGAAGTTTTGAGTTTACCAGTTTTAGGGGCCAAACGGTTAGAGACAGAGACTTCGGACGTTCCGGAGACCCCCCATAAGTTTACCCAAAAATCGTTAACATAACCCTCATTTTCACCCGACCTCTCTTCTACCCCTCCAAAATCAAGTTTTATGGAATTGCTCGAAAACGCATCGCACGATTTTTTTTTTTAATTTTTAGATATGTTTTACAGATTACTCGGGTGGACTTTTCGTCCTTATACGAAAATATCATTTAATCATTCCTATTAACGGTTCCTCAAGAATAAAGGTTAAAAATGCTCTAGAGTGCGTATTTCTCAACCGAATGGTATCATGTTAAGGCTTGTTGAAAAGGTCTTGGAATTCCTGACAAGCCTGAACCGATTCCAATACGAACTTTCATTCGAAATTTTAATTATTTTTTTCTAAAGGTGGGGCATCTGACGGAATATATTGCATTAAGGTCTTCCGGTGTTCGTCAGGGGCAGCTTCTTTTCCTAAATTAAAAACTCAAATTTTTCTCCAAAGCTTTCGACCCTTGGTATGAATCTTCCTCTGTGCACTGAGGATTAAAGTTTTCGACCCTTGGTATGGGTCTTCCTCAGTTCACTGAGTAAAACCCATACCAAGGGTCGAAAGCTTTAGAGAAAGGATTGCGTTTTTAATTGAAGAAAAGACACTGCCCCTGACGAACACCGGAAGATCTGAATCCAATTTTATTCCTAAGGTATTTTGGGTACTGCTTCAAATAATTTATGAATCGGTTTAAATCGGTGGCGGCAGTACTTGTGGCCTTTGTCTTTACTTGTGGCCTCCTTGCAAAAAACACCACATTGTCACAAAATAATTTCAAAAAACCTAAAAATTTGAAATATTTTATATTTTATGAACATATCACATTATTTTGTGGGTTTTGGAATCTCTTTCTGACAAAAATTACGATGAGGGCATAAGTAAAGACAGGCCACAAGTAATGCCACCACCCTAAAGGATAAATTATGCGAAAGTACTTTTGAAATATAGCAAGTAAGACACGCACTGTTCCACCACTTTTCTACAAGAAAATTCTATTATGCATTTATGAGTTATTTATAGTACCTATCAAATGTCACTTTTACTAACCACTTTCTATCAGTGAAATGCACAATTTTGATCATTTTAAAGTTTTTTAAGATAAAATTAAAAAAAAAGCACTTTTAAAATTGCAAAGAAAGCAATGCATACAGTTCAAAAATCACTTTACAATTTCTCTTTTTTTTTTTAATTTACCTCAATAATTTTATTACACCCATTATTTTTTATTTACCAAATATAAAAAAACATAGTGCAATAGTCAACATTTTTACTATGCAATTTTAGTATAGTTTTAAAATTATTACTTTGAGTTATAGCTCTAAAAGTGAACCTGGAAGTTCACGTTAAATAATTCGGAAAATGCAATGTTACAAATATAATAAATAGTCTAATGTGCAGATTACATGACAAATACCTAACTCGGTCTGAGCAATAAAAAGATAAAACATCTGCAATAGAGTTCATAAATATTGAAAAATCTGCAACAAAGCACAATTTTCACGTATACTAAAAATTGATTTTTCATTTAAACAAATTCTCCTCCCGCTTGACCGCAATTTTCACCCTTCCTCAGTGTCTCCCTTGTAATTCTACGTTGCAAATGTAACCTTTTCCCAACTTCCCATCCCTTCAGAAAACTTTTACCACCCCTGAACTTTCTCTTTTTTCGGGTCATAAAACCAACTGAGCGTTGCATTTTAATGTTATTTCCTCGTTTTATTTTAATGAATATGCTCAGAAATGTACTTGCTGTGGCACTTATTTCGCGAATAACACAACCAAAAGGGGTTTGAATGACGCTAAGTCCTGGAGAATGTTATCCTCTGGAGGGATTCTTGCTGTTGTGTGTCACAACTTGCCCTCCATGCAAAGTTAAACCCATATATGAGGGGATTTAAATTAATGAAAGTGCTGACTATGCTCAACACACATGCCTTAGTGCAATTGATAAAAATTTTGTTAGGAACATTCCAGATTATTTCAATTAGTGAATGAAAATCTGTAGGAAGGATCAGGGAAATAACATTTTAGAAACCAAAACCAAGAGTTTGTTTTGTAATCATTGAAGAGAACCGCAGGAATCTAAAGACAAAACACAGACATGATTTTACCATTTTTTTGGAATAATAGTTTGTAAATAAAAATATTTCTTTTCAAGAGAAAAAAAGAAATGGGGCACTGAAGACTCAAAATCGATATCTCTAACCGTTTGTCCTTAATTCTTTAGATACACTTACGACTTAAGTCGAGAAACATCTCAACGTAATTGTGATCAAAAACACAATCAGAATACATTTCACTTACATTCTGATTAATCTGTTTTTTGGCTTAAGTCGTAAGCGTGCCTAGGGCAAAAGCCTACCCAAGCAGCAATTTTTTCTTAAAATAGTCTTGTAGAATTCCCTAAGTAAGGCACTATAGAACCAAAAATCTATTTATTTACTTATAACGCTCTTGCTTCCATCATTGAGATTACTATAAGTAACGTGGCGCACTCTTAAGGATCTTAAGAGCTGCTATAGGAATTTCAATAGAAAATTTTCACTTTAAGTCTTTTAAAAGCGAACTAAAAGTCTTGTCTAATACTTGGTTCTATAAGGCAGCTATTTTGCTTCTTGGGTAATCAAATCCATTTTGCTGTTTCATTATTCTTTGAAAATATTAATGCAGATTTGGAAAATTATGCTTTAATTTGAGGTCGTTTAAGATTTTTTTTTAAAGTTTTCTAAGCAATAGACCCTCGATTCTGGGACAAGTAAAGCTGTCTACAGACAAGAAGTTTAGCCCAGTTCCCGAAGGTCTCAAAAACCTAAATGGAGAGAAATTTTATTGCTTTTTGAGGACCCTATAGGGCACTTATCTTTAATAATCTAATCCTAAAATGAATTTTTCCAAAAAAAAAAATCTTGATTAATAAGAAATTAGAGCAGTTAAGCCATATGGCTAAGTCTTAGATCTGAAGCTCGTATAGCCCTTAAATATTTAAGGAGTTATGCGGGTCACGAAGACCAAAAAGTACAATATATGAACTAAAATTTAAATTGCATTTCCTGACATTTTCATTTCAAAACTTAAAATATTCAGCCGTTGGGACCTGATTTTTAGAGACGGTAAATTACGACGACGATAGATTAGAGAAAATATGGCGTTTTTTCCGTTTTTTCGTCTTTTTGACCAAGGTAATTCCTTGACATGTCGCTTATTTTCCTCCGCTCCTCCTCTTTCCCATAATTATCCATGTAGACATTTCCTCCATATACGAAAAGACCGTTGAATCATTTTTGATAACGGTTTTTCAAGATCAAGGATTGAAAATGGTCCAGTGTGCATATTTCTCAATTAAATTGTTTAACCGACTATTTTTTTTTAGTTCTCAATTTTTTTCGATACATATTAAGTGTTGAGGCATTAGGATTATTTTGGATGAGACTTTAGTGACATTTAGAAAGACTAGGTCTTAAGCCGCGGATATGTAGAATACTTGGGCTTCTCTTCATATTTAATGATTTATTCGCTATCAGATGAACGTAGGACACCTATGCCCTTTACGGAAGAGTCAGTGAGAAGGTATCAACTGGTGTCACGACTGATGAAGGCAGTGCGCCGAAAACTTTAGAGCACCGGGAAGTTTCACTCTGAATTGATGCCGTTCACTGACGCTTCCGGAAAGGACATTTGTTGGTGTCCTGTATTCATGTTGTAGTTTAGTACGTCAGTTTAAAGTATTCGCTATCACTTTAGCAAACGCACAGGCCCGGTCAGTCGTTATTTTCTCGGGTAAGAGTGAATCGACCTCTTGGGGCGGTATCCTACATCTTGGGGTACGGCATCTTCCTAGTAGGGGCCAGTACAGCAGTCTCGTCATTTGTCGGACCGACTGGTACCGTTCTCAACGGTACTGCGACCAAAAGGTTAAAACGGTGAGAGTGGCGTTGGGCATGGTATAAGGATGCACGTACAGTGCTGAATAGGCTCTAGCTTCCAGCTGCGACTTCCTGTGGTCACACATGTTACGTGCGAACTTTTTGACCAGGAAAGGGGGCAATAGGTTTGACACTCTAACTGGGGTGTGGTGACTCTTCCCAGGTATATCCGATGACTAACTTCGATGATGATCACGGATGGTTCACAATGACTGATTACTCGTGTCGGAATACTTGTTACAATGTAATCATGTTATATTGCTGCTATTGTATCCCGTCCGTGTTGGAAGAATCCGCTAAATCCATGTGTAGACCGCCCAGGAGCGCCCTCCCCGTGATGTGGATGCTTCTTTCATGCTCCCGGAGTAGTGGGACCCACCAACGAATAACCTGGACTCCAAGGTACTCTAGCAGCGTTGAGCTCAGTTATCGATGTTTGATGAGCAGATTTTGATAAAGCTTAGGAGCAGATAATAGTCAGAAAAAGACCAACAGCCTCGACACTCTCTCTGGAACTGATCTGTTAGACCGGTTCACCGAGGTAAGGAGTAATAACCGTAGCACTTCCAAGGGTCGAAGCGCAATAAAGAAATCGACGATGACAATTGTCTCTCAATGGCCGAAGAGGCGGGATCGTGCAACAAAGATGATCATGGCACGGGGGAACAGCCTCATCCCTTCCTAAAGATCAGTGTAGCATACCTGGTCTTAATGCTAGTGCGAAACTAATGGGGATGGTAGTCTAATCATTATTTTGATTATAATTACGTTAAGCCATCTCTCGGCTTAAGCCGCAAACCTGTCCAGCAGATAAGGCAAAAGATGCCTCTCATACAGCTGTAGGAGACGAGATTGGAAACCAACGGTTCCAGCTCAATGGGCAGCCCATTCAAGCTTCTCAACTTGCTTTGTCTTTCAACAGTGCCACAAAGTCTTTCACTGATATATGGGTTACTCGCATGAATTTTACCTTAGATTCAAAATGGGCTATTTGGCTGCCTTTTCCTTGCATTTTCGTCGAGTTTCCTTGCAAGTCGCCTTTGGGGTTGTCTTGAGAATATTTAGCGTCACAGCAACATTCTGAATTTATCAAAGAAAATGCTTATTATTTTGAATTTCGAGACTTTCAGGATCTAAGTTAAACCGCCAATTTGAAACCCGTATAAGGATCCTAAATAGATTGTTGTAAAATGAATTGACTAGATAAGTTTATCTCAGTGATTATTTGTTGCGTAAAACAGTCATTTGCCCAAACCATCGAATAAGTTGACACCAAATTTAACTAAAATCACATCCAATATCACAATAGTGTTCAATTATTGACAATATTTAATTTGGTAGCTGAGTATTTTGTAAATATTTTATGAACTTCAACTGTATTATCAACATTATCTGCGCCCAATGGTATTTTGTCAATGAAGGGGAACAAACATAATAGTTGCAGTGGCTGAACAAGTATGGCTTTTTTTTCAAATTAGAATCATGTGGCATAGAATTCTACTATGTATACACATCAATAATTAATCAATTTTTCTTCAAATGAAATAACAAATGCAACAATTCACGAAAATTGAACGTGTTTTGCATGGAAAATTCGAGGGCTTTTTAGGGGTGGTTTCTCTAGTTTATGGTAAAATTGTACAATATAGTTTGAAAGTTGGAATAAAAAAAATATTACAACTGGCGGTATCATCGCTTGTATCAGCGATTGTTGTAACTTACTGGTCAAGTAAACCAGCAATTCGTTTAAACGGTGTGTTTCCCTATTCAGTTGGGCGAATTGCTAATTTGCAAGCCGTGTAAGTTATGACAATTGCTGATCTAAATGATGATGTTGCATGGATTTTTGGATTGTGAATTGGTTGAGTGAGAAAATCAATTTATGATAATGCAAAACAAATAAATTTAGCATAAATTGAAATTCGCTTTTAAAGTGTAGGTTGAATATTGCTTTTTTTGTCAAATACACGTATGCAAACATTCCTTTATTGACGCTTTAAAATTTATTCTTGCAAAAAAAGGCTGAAGTTTTTTTTTTTTGATCAAATAGCTCTATAAATTGGTTGGTGTATTGCACCAAAAACTAGATGGATTGTTGAATAGTTGAAATTGACAAGAAGAGAAGGAGAATGTTCGAATTCAGATGAAATTCATTTAAAATTGAAGTGAAGTGAATGTGGCTGAAAAATCAACATTTTCTCCTTTACAATTTATTTCTAGTCCCTCTTTTAATTCCAATTTCCAAGTAAACAACGATAAAAATTCAATTGAGACAGTAGGTATACATTTGATTAAATTGTTTCTGTATCTACAAGGTTTTTTTTTGGGTTTTATGTAAAACCTCTTCAAGTGTGATTGATGGGAAAAATTTCAGTAGAAAATTGCTATGCAATGTGAATTATTTGATTTTGATGTTACTAACGTCTATCGAGAAACTAGAGCCGAATATTGGTTAACACAAAAAAAAAAAACAGAAGTACTAAAGACTTCGCGAAATGCTTGGAATCATGAATTTTGCAAAATGCAAAAAAATCTAGGGTAAAAGGAACACCTTTTGATGCTTTAAGAACTCGTGTTAGGACCTATTGGCACACTACTCTGCACCATTTGGAATACGAAATTTGAACACTTATCCTTATCGAAAAAAAGTAAATTAATGAAAAAAAACGCCTATTACTTATTTTATTAGATACATTAAATAAATTTCAACATTTTGACAAAAGTGTCAATAGGGGTTCCCTGTCGAAGAGGTGTTCATTCGACCTTATCTGCAGTCTTTTTTTAAAACAAAATTTAATTATTTACTTATTTATCTTCTCAAGAAAAACTAGACTTAACAATATAAATAGAAATATAATAAATAGGAGAGATATATAAATAAATAGGAGACGTGGCATAAATACAAATTTAGACCACGCCTCCTTAGGAGATTTTGTTAATTTAAACTATTCATTTCGAATTTGGAATATTTCGCAGAGAGATGTGTCAATGAAGTGAATAATTTGCAACATGTTCATTTTAGAATATGCTATAAGATTCGTGTAATAAAAATATAGGCCACGCCCTATTTTATACCAACAAACGGAAAATAATAACATGACTAGACTTTTCGCTCTAGAGAAGGTCGATTTTGTTTATAAGACGCTATAATTCATTATTATTATTTTTCTAATCAAAACAAATCTAAAAACCTTATAGTATAATAACCGGTTAAGTTTAATAATAATAATAATATTGCTGGCACAACATTCCATAAAGGAACATAGCCTTTCCTCAAAGGAATTTCTAGACATGCATTATTATTTTTTTTGTACGGGTTGAGATTGTCAGTCCCATGCCCGTGGAATCAAGTGCAGTGCAGTTCATTGGATGCAATTCGAACACCTTTAATGCCAGAAAAATTGCTGGTGGCCTAAAGGGAATTCGAACCCGGGACACTTGTATCATAGAGCGAGTGCTCTACCATTTCACCCATTGAGTGCCCCAACGTATTAAATTTACTGCCTCCAATTACAAATAAATAACATTTTCGCTTAAAAAGTTACTGTCAAAACCAGTAGGGGAATTCTTTAGTGCTACGACAATGTCATATGACAAATTTTGGTTGTAAGTTCGGAAGCAGGACAACAAAAAAGGTCAGTGAGGATCTAAACTCTATTGTAAGGAGCTCTGTGAAATTTACAGAATTTAATATAAATCACTTTTTCTAATAGATTTCCCGAATTGAAATTATAAAAATTCTAAATTTTTCATGTGATAATGCCATATGGTTACAGAATCCCCCTACAGATCTCAATACTATCCCCAAACATGATAAGAAATTCGCAGATAATAAAATGTCTATGAACCTGAATTCCTCTACTTTTCGATTTTATGTACAATTTTCCGCAAGACAAAGTTTTTTTGCTTTAAGCTATATAATTCTTACGAGCAATTCATATACAGTTGCAGGATATATCTAAGGATATAAGGTTGTTTTTCCAAAGTATCCATATTATCATTTTGGTATTCTGATTAAAAACATAATATGGATACTTTGGAAAAACAACCTTTTGGACTAATCGATAAAAATCCGTTACTAAATCTAAGAGATTATTTGAAGGAGCTTGATCGTAAAGTATGTTCGCTGGATATGTTGCGCCCTGGTTAAAGTTAAGCCATTACGAAATAGAATTGGAAAACATACAGAAAAAGTTTAGACTTTAGACAGAGAACGGATACCACAGAAATTACTAGAAAAACTCCTTAGGCGGCATTTAAAGGGGGGACTTTTGATTTGAAATTGTTCTTTCGAAATAAAAATATCTCACTGAGCTTTCTCGCCGTGTCATTTATGCATACTCTTAGGCGCACAAAATATCTCACTGAGCATTCTCTCAGTGACAATTGCCTACCTTCTGGTGCACAAAATATCTCACTGAGCATTCTCTCAGTGGCAATTGCCTACCTTCTGGCGTACAAAAATAACTCTTAGAAACCTCAATCAGCTATTCTTTGTTATTGATAAATATAAAGTGCTGTCCGTACAGATTTTTGAAGAGTTTTCACACCTTTCACCAAGGATATCTTTAAAAAAATGCCTAGTGTTACAGTGAAATTGTTTAGTGAATTTAATTTTCATTTTAATAAATTGTGCCTCTATTTTTTAATAAAAGTTCCACAACACACATGAGAAGAAGATCTGTTGAGTAAAATCTCCAAAGAACGAAAGGGACAGATAATCCTAACCGGCTTATGTAGGTGAGATTCTTAACGTGAGCTAACTCGGAGTGCATGCAAATTCGATTTGGAGCTGAAGTTGGGAGACGCCATTCAGTTATCTTGAATCAAATTCGTGAAATTATACAAATTTTGTATTTAAACCAAAATATCAAGGATTTGGATGAACTGACAGAAAAGTCTTATATGGGTGAAATGTAGACCAGAATGTTCTCTATAATTTTCCCATAGAACATGATCTCATCGATTACTCAGAAGCCAAGATAATCGAGGTTTTTTTGTTTCTTAACTCGTTTTTTCATCCAGAGTGCCCCAAGTAGTCATTTGTTGAACTTCAACTATATCAAAGAATTGTTGTATTTTGTGGGACTTTCCATTTAAAACCCTATTTTAGGTGTCTTGGTGGAGTAGAGGCAGTCAAATTGGCATCTGAGTGATTTCAAAGCGTTATTATGGGAAAAATCAATTTTTTCACACTTAAACGGCAAAATCGGAGTGATAGCTCAGTCTGAGCGGAAAATGATGTATGGACGAAATGTAGAGACAAATGTCCTCTACAATTATGTCGAAGTAATCATCAAAATCGGTTTAGCGACAGTCGAGATAATTGAGGTTATGTGATATTGAAATTGGTTTTTCGACTGTGGCGCCCCTGGTGTTGGTCCCACGAAGTTCAAATATTCTAGAAAGTTGTAGCATTTGGTAAGATCTTTCGTTTAAGCCCTCATTCATCAAAATCCGTCACATAGAACCGGAGATATGATTTTTTAAATTTCGTGAACTTTGACCCCTCATATCTCCGGTTCTATTGAAACCACAGCGCGCATACGCACCATTTTGGAAACGTCCTAGACTGGACTACAACATACTAAAATTTCATTAACTTGCACAATGCCGTTTTTGAGAAAAATGTCTTTGAATTTCGATGAATTTTGACGCTATCACAGCGCCACCTGTGGTGAGTTTTTGAACTTCCATCTGAAAGTGCTCATCGAGACGAAACCAAAAAGGTAAAATTTATGTCGATATGTTAATTAGAACCGGAGATAGAGGCCGGTCAATGTTCGAACTTTGACCCCTTATAGCTCGGGTCAGGGGTTATGGATCGACTTAGGGTTTTTTTTGTTTGATAGGTATAATCAACGGCTACAACATACTAAAATTTCAGCCCGATTGCATAAGGAATTTTTGAGTTATTTAACTTTTAATATTTAAAAATTTTCTTTTTAATAATAGCGCCCCTAGCGGTGGTTTTATGAACTTGCGATGTTAGAAGGGGAAGTGGCATTTCACGAGAGCTTTCCAAAAAGCCCTCATTTTTTAAATTCTGACAATTAGAACCGGAGTTATGGCCATTTTAAGAAATTTTTTTTGGACCCTTATAGCTCGGGTCAGGGGGGTCGGGGGACCTTAAGTTTGGTATTGATGGAAAGCTCTAAGGCCCAGCTATAACATACTAAAATTTAAGCCCGATCGATGCCATAGGGGCGGAGCTATTGAGAAAACAAAAAAGGGGGGTCTTCAAAATGGCGGAAGGAGGGGTGGGGGGTGGGGGGTAAATGCACCAAGTTGCAATTTTCATGCGATATATAACCTTTGCCGAAAACCGCAAGTCGATATCTTTTTTAGTTTAGGAGCTATTAAGCTCCAAAGAGCGGCCGGACGGCCGGACGGCCGGCCGGCCGGCCGGGAACGTAACTTAGCCCCCCATATATTCGTGATCAGGAAGTGGCGAAACACATTTTGGCCAAGTTTGAGCGCGATCGGAGGACATGAAATTTTGTTAGGATTATAGTAGGTGAGATTGTTAAGAATCTCACCTAATATTGCTATCAAGAGAACACAAAGGGTACTAAAGTAAGATGAAGGTTTACATAAAGTCTAGCTATCATGAATTATATAAAGGAAAACTAAACATTAGCTATTTTAAAGCAACTTCATTAGCAAAACGTTTTCGGTTTATAAAGCAACTGACGATGTTTCCTTACATTCCTGACAACATGCCATAAAACCGTGCGGTGAGACGAGTTTGATACAATATCTTTTTTAATTTAATTTTCATCAAACATTAATATTTGCTTGGTAACCCTTTGACTTCTATTAAATTATTGCCAATACGGCCAATACCACGTACCTCAAAGCAAGTTCGAAACGTTTTGGAATAAAATAGAAAGTCTGCTAGACTTTCTATTTTAGTCGAGACACAAATGGGAGTATTATAACAGCTAACTGGGAGATTTTATTCAGGCACAAACCTCGAGGGGAGATTTTCCAAGACTCGCCGGTACATAGCACAGTGGGGTGCATTTTTAAAATACCCTCGTTTAAAAGCAGGCTTAGGCGTGTTCTATACGGGGGGATTACGAAATGCACTCCACTGTGCTATGCACCGGTGAGTCTCGGGAAATCTCCCTTAGTGGTTCATGCCTGAGATGAATTTTCTCCACCCTCTGTTATAAATTCTCCAAGTGTGCTTTAACTAAAATAGATAGTGTGGAAGACTTTCTATTTTATTTCGAAACCTTTCAAACGTCAATCACAGAGTGTTTTACAATCAAAGAATTTGTAAAAGAGTGGTAAAGTTAATATTTATGCCTGGTGACGAACACTTCATAAGGCAGAGGAGATGGGGCAACCATCCTCTATATCAAAACCGTCCTACCGCAGGATTTTATGACAATATTGTTGCTAAATTAAGAAAATATCCTAAGTTTTTATTTTTCTATAAATCAACTTTATTCTATTCCACTAATTCTTTATTTCTATTTAATGATGTCTATTTAATAATTTGACCATATTAAGAAGATTAAACGATACATTCAGAAGGGAGATCGATACCGTGTCCCTATTTCACCAGCTTTTCGAATTTTGATAACTTTGAAAATAGTTCACGAGAGAAACATCTCTTGAAAAACAAAAAAAAAAAAATTAAAACCGCTTGAAATGTCAAAATATTCGAACATACACAAATGGAGCTTTCGAAGAGGGAGATTTTAAGCGCCAAATGATAGGCAAAAATGCACCGGTCTAAAGCTCAGTGGGGGACTTTTGTTTCAAAATGGCGATTTCGAATTAAAATTCCCTCAGTTAGATGCTCCCTTAGTGAATACAAGCTTAAGATCTAAACTAAGCTTAGCCATATGACTTAAATGCTTTAATTTTCTATTAGAAATTTTTTTTTGAAAAATTTAACTTAGAATTGACTTTATGGACATATACATTCGGGAGCTGGACTAAACCTTTAGTCTGAAGAGTGCTTTAAGAAATTATTTTCTGTGATTCAGATCATTCCCTTTCCCCATGTCTTCGGCTTTATAGCCATTTGAAGCTGAAACATTTTTTTTCACAAAGATACGATCGGTTTTTTTTATTTAGGAAATATCGATATAAGAGGGTGGGGTCCCTGAAAATTCTAAGTCATTATCTGTGAGTTTTTGACTTCTAGATCGAGTCACGGATGGGCAACAGGAAATTTGTAACGGTTTTGAACGTTTCACAAATTGTATTCATTAGAAACTGAATAGTACTTTAAGATCGAAATGTCTTATGACATTTCTATCTTAGTTTATCCATTAAAATTTATCCAATTATTCCTTTCCTCACCTGATTATTTCAACTGTTTAACAAAAATTGCAATTTTTGGCTGTAAAAGCGTAATTGACGTTTTCAAATTGCATGTAGCAATAAATAATTATAATGGAAAATTAATGAGATCTGAAAAAGTGCAATTGGTCACTTACATAGTCGTACAGCATCACAGAGATATTAAAATTGAAAATTGATTAAGAGCAATACTGAAAATATACCCAGCTAATGGATAAATACTGTTCATAGTGGATATTTTTAGTGCATTTATGCATGATTTAAAAAAAATTATAATTTCTAAAAGTATTAATGAGAAAAAGACGGTGAAGGATATTTTTGTGCATTAAAGGGGGATGATTGCTTTAATTAAGCTAAAATCGAATATAATCCAAAAGAGAATTTTCTATTCTCATTTTCTCCCTCGTATCAGTTTTATGGGCTATGGCTCTTTAGTTTGGTCATGAAAGTTAATCTTTTGGGTAAATCTCTGTTCTGTCTGGGAGGGTGAATGAAAAAGATTTCGCCAACCATCCCTCTCTCCCCTCTATTTCTTAAGCTCTTTTCCACGGACCTTTTGAACGCGAGGCGAGAACTTCTAAGGAGAACTTTAGTCACATTGTGTCGTGCAACACAAATGTGTATCGTATTTTTATCGCATTGCTAATTTAGATATAATTTCATTAGGAAAATGGACCAATACTTTTCTCCCAACCACTCATGCTGCTGAAAAAAATACGATAGAGCATCGAGAAGGTTGATAATCAACCCATAAAAGTGTGACCTCTTTTTTTCTGTCACCCACAATCTCTTCTTTTCCTTCTGGTTAATTTAGTAATTGATTTTTCTATGTCACAATTTATATCACCATTATCGGGTCTTTCATTTCTCTCCTTTGTTCTTCCCCAAATACTCATGGGGGTGTATTAGGCATTAAATTTCCTCCGCATAATTTTGCAGGAAAAGCTTTGCATTGAAGGCATTTAGTAAGTGTTTTTCTATTTGGAGAGAAAACACTAAGAGATGTCAACATTGTGTAAAAAAATATAGAAACCTAACTCAATGTTTTGCGCTTTCTCCGTTGGTGGCGCTGGTGTTTAAAGCCGTAACGAGACAGCGAATACATTGGTCTGTTGGAACTTTCTTTTACTTTTTTTTTCACTTTGAATGAAGACGTTAAATGCACTTCACAACTTTGTATTGCATTACCACTGTAGACAATATTTTCTCAACAATTCTTCACATTTTCTATTGTTTTCTACTACGTTCTATGTAAATTTCTCTAATTTTTCCCTAATTCACTACACACACTTGCGAAGATTTTTGCCGTTCGCCTATTTCTGAATGAGCCATCCGGCATGTCGAAGATTTTCCCATTGGATGGCAACAACACAAAAGAATCTTTTAAAATTTTCACAAAATAGGCCTTTTCGACACAAAATTTTAATCACAGGACACTCCAGAGACTTCAGCAAACCCCTAAATCACAAAATTTCATTTTGCAAAAAAAATTTTTGTGTGTTTATCATGCAAAAAATTGCCTAATTTTCACTTAACTTCTGTCGGCACTGTACTTTTTCGAATTACAACACACATCTCTACTGAAGGAGCTTTTCCTCCCAATGTACACTATTATATTGTTGAGAAAACACGCGAAAATATCAATTACTTTGCGAATTCACAGCTCTGAATAGTTCTATTTGTCATTTGACAAGTGAAATTTCCCCTCAGATATATCCAGTGAGGAGAAGAATTTTTATTAGTACACTGGAAGTCGGCGTCATATTTTAGTCGTAGGCGGGTAATTTCAGAGTTATTATGACACCAAATGACTTACGTAATTACCGTAATATTATTCCCCACTTTCCGTCATTCGACTCTCTGACGACCGTCATAGGACCCGTTTTTGGAATCCAGAATACATACATCCAACGGTAATCTTACTCCAAATTGCTATTTGGGTAATTCTACCTATTTTTAAAGAAATTTTATTTTAAGATATCACAGAAATCTGACGCGACGGACTAAAAGTTTCTTAGAGAGATTATGCTAAAGACACTCCAAGGACTCCCAAATTACCAATGGTTTCCCGTCATACGATTTTTTCTTCATTCTATTGTCCTGTAATGTTCGAAGATTTTAAAACGCGATAAGTTTGTATGGGATCCACCAGATAGAGCAGTCAAAGGTAAAATCTAATAATATATATTTAAAGCTTAGATCGTACATAACCGCTACTAAGTGGGCCTACTCCTATCTCTGGCGAAGGGTTGGACCAGTATCCCCTACTCAAAACTTCTATAGTAATTATTTAACAAAAAAAAATCCACGAATATTAATTCCATAATCCACTAAACAGTAATTTCGAACAAAAAACAGTCCAATATCTACCAATTATCCCTTTCCACCTGCGTGTGGAAAAATGCACAATTTTAACTATGTCAAACAAATTTAATGAAATGGGTATATTTTATGTTTTAAAATATTTCCCCAGCCGATTGAAATGTGTTTTTTGGTTATTCTCAAATGCCCTGGAATATATAAATACCCTCAACATATTACTTTTCACAGTGGTGCACATCCAAATGAATTTTCCATTCTAGGTCCATGACAGTATTTTAAACAATTATTCTTTACGCTACCCTTTACCCATGTTACATAGTACACTTCAGTGGCAATGTAGGGGATAAATCGTATTGAGGATTCACCCCATAGTTTTTTTTGCAACAGAGGTACAACTTTAAATACTATAATGTGATGATTTTTTTGGCCAATTCTCTCTCAAAAAAATATTCATCACTTTGGAAGAATTAAAACAAATGTAATAGCATATTTAAATTACAAAAGTAGGGCTTTTGAATAAAATAATAAACAAAGGTGGAAAAAATTATTATTATTGTTTTTAATTCTGCTGATGGGGAAGGGGTTTAATTTGGAGTTGCGTATTGTTAAATGCAAAATTTTAATTAAATTTTTTCACATTAACCATTCGCGCAATTTAAGTTGGTTCCGTTTGAAATTCCCTCATTATGTGTGTTGGGGTTCTCACATCTATTGAACTCGTGTTAATCAAAAAAATCGGTTAAAAATAGTATTAACTTTTGCACACTTCAAACTGGAATTTGACAAGGTCTCTACACATTGGGAGCAATTTTTGTCAAAAATCGCATATTTGACAGAATTTTGACGTTTCTATCTACAATAATGTGGACAATTTCCCCGTCAAAAGAGAGATTTTTTGCGAAAACTGCTTACAATGTGTAGATACCCTAAGAGGAAAATGCCCTAAACAGATTTACGGCTTAAGCCAAGACATGGGATGTGGGAAACTGATGGGATAGTAGTCTAATCATTATTTTGATTATACAGTAGAGCCTTGCTATAGGCCATATTTGGTTCCAGATTTGACACTTGGGTCGCACTATAGTCCATGTCATTTTTTAAAATTATCAACGACTTTTAGTACTGAAATTGTTCGACGGCTTCCACTTTCTTTTGCGAATGTGGTACTTTGTCCTCGCTCTCTTTATTATGGATCACAATTATCAAAACTACTCAATTATGTTTTCCGAAAACATTAAAATAATTATGACAACATTGCATGTCGCGTACTAAAAAAACATAACCTAACTTAAAATCAGTGTTTTGAAATCAACGGTCGATAAATTGTGGACTATAGAGCGACGGCCTATAGCGGGGTTCTACTGTAATTACATTAAGCCCTTAAGCCGCTTCTCGGCTTATGTCGTAGATCTGTTCAGTACAAAAGAGTCTCACGTGGATGTTCGAATGAATGAACATAATTCATATTTAAACTATTTAAGTTCCATTAGTCTTAGGTAGTGTAAGCAATGTACAAATATGTATACAGCACAATTCCTAAACAGAAAAATATACCCTAGGATCAATACTTTTTAGATTACTTTTGGTGTTAAAAAGACTACAAGTCATCTAGTGATTTTATTAAATTGTAAGGTATTTTGGGACTCAATCCACAATCTCCCTGTATTTGATTCAATACTAAAAATTCATTAACTTTTATCATGAGTAGTATTAATTATAGGGTATTATACTTAGGGTATTATATTTAAGGTATAGTGACTTTATCCACTTTATAACATTGTAGTATTCAATTAAGGGCATTATGAAATTAATTTCATTCTACTAAGGTATGGATTTCAAGGTATTTCGGTATTAATTTTATCCCAGTTTTGGTAGTGATTCCATGTCATTAAATTTTTTTATTAGGGGTTCATCTATTAGATGATTGCCCCATCCATGTCATTAAAGTATTATTTTTACCCCGAAGGTGGGGTAGAATTTATACTGGAAAATAGTAAAATCAATATCGAAATGGGATAGAATCAATATCTTAATGCACTAAAATTAACACCAAAACGTGATAAAATCCATGCTGAATTACACTAAAAATCAATACCGAAATGGAATAGAATCAATGCCGAAAACCCCTAAAATTACAACTAAAGTGAGATAGAATATGGTATAGATAGAATCCCAGAGTATGGTAAAATCAATACTCGAATACCCAAAAATCAATACAGAAATGTTATGGAACCAATACCCGAACACAATAAGATCGAAATTGAAATGGAACATAGTTAATGCCATTTTTTACAAAATGGATTCAGTGTTGCAATGTGATGAAATTTATTCACAATTTCTAAAAGTCAGTCTCAAATTGAGATAGATCTAATACAAAAATAAAACAAAATAAGAAATAAAATAGAAAAGGAAACTTGTTTTATTGAGGCAATACGTTTCTCTAGTGTGTAGAGGCCATTATCTCTTTCGCGTCTTTAGGGTCATATATGACCCGGGGAAAAAAGTTTCTTTTTGGCTATTTACATTAATTGAAATCTAACTGGAGTCTTGAGAAAATGAGCCAAGAATCTTACATCCTTCTATTATGATGTCGTGCACGAACAGATAGATTTCAATTAATGTAAATACCCAAAAAAAACTTTTTTCCCCGAGTCATGACATTACCCTAAAGACGCGAAAGAGTTATGAGGGTTTTGATTTTAATAATCTTGATCTGAAGCTGTGCTTAAAAAGTTTGCCTATAAAAAAGCTGCAGATACAAGGGTAATATGGTAACTTCTTTTCGATAGTACCAACTGTCGATTCTGAAAAATTGAAGAGATGGCTACACTTTTTGCAGCTAATATAAATATTTATCAAAATATAATTACATTCTTTTAAGTATGGTACAATAATGGTCATATAATGTTTTAAAATCCGGCAATAATTTAACAGTTACAGATTTATCGATAGTATCGATTTGATAATATCGATAAGCTATCATTCCATCCCAGTCTTCAATTGAAATGAAAATTGTAACCTGGTTCAGCACTTTGTACATGATTGACAAAAAAAATAATTTTATGAGGAGGAGTACATTTTTTTAATTAGGTACAGTGTCTAAGTGGAGGTAGTTACTTAATTCTCATTAACCGAATTTTCTCTTGGATAAAATTTCTGATCATTTTTCTAGACACCAAATAAGCTACACAGAAAAAAATATTTTGTAAAATTGTTCGTAAATCTTTGTGAAATCCTATGGAGGACTTTCAAAATAGATCACCTTTGAAATAGGGCTTTTACTGCTCTAACTCAAAGAGAGAGCAGTTACATAATCCACTTTTTCAACTTGTGACACGGCTAGAGGTTAAACGGTAAGAGGTATCGACTACTGGTCTTCAACGACCCCCCCACCCCACATAAGTCAACAATGTCTAGGACAGACTGTTTTTCTTTTTCTCCCCCAATCCACCCCTTTCCATCCAAAACCATGTTTTTTGGTTAATTTCGATAACTGCTGCTATGATTTCTTTTATTTTCGAATATGTTTTAGAGGTAGTCAAGGCGAACATTTAGTCCTCGGACACATATTTTCGAAAACCATTTCGATATCGAATTTTTAAAGACCAAAGTGTAACCGAAGAGCCTGTTTTTCTATTGATTTGCTTATTACCTTATTAGCTTGGATCTGAAAAAAAAACGTAATGGAATTCTGCTAACCTTAAAATGACAGTCGCGTGGCAGTGCCATTTCCATATATTTGGTTATCACATTTTCTTCGAGAACTACTGACCGGTCAGCCTATTTTTACTGATCGACTCAGCAAAAATACGGTGAAAACGTTGCTATTTTCAGCTAACTATGATCGCAAAAACCTGTTAAAACCTGTAAAATTTTAAATTAACTTTTTTAGAGAGATCGCATGAAAATAGAGAAGCCCATTAGGGTGGTACATCCCCTACTACCAGTACCCCATTTTATTCCACCCTGTATAAATTTATTTATTAATAATATTGTAACTGTATTTGGAAATAGAAAATTTATGGTTTCAAATATCACAAATACTGAAAATAGTATCATTTTATTATTATTTAATTTAGTATAATTTTTATGTAAATCAAATTCAAATGTATATTTGCGAGTATATTGGAGTAGTTCAATTTACAATTTTTTTTGATAAAATATAATTGAATTATGGAATGGAATATAAAACCTTTAAAGAGTTGGCTATAATTGTGGTTCAGGAATTAAAGGATATCCTTATAAGGGAATGTGTTCAAACAAGGATTCTTTCTGGATTGTTAATTGAGAATACAAAATTGTGCCAAATGAGGTCTGGGTTTAGGAGTTTAGTAAGGTACTGGCTGTACCGCAATCTGATCTAAGGGGTACCCAGAGTACGCCTTAGATCAGATGGAGAAATCTATTTGGATAACCCTGCATTATTCTTGTTTTTCGACCGATTTTTCTTCAATTTCATCAATTTTATTGGCAGGAAATTTCAACTTTCACTGTTGAAGACATTGTTCCCAGCACAGTCTCCTCCAGCAATCCCTCAACCTCTTGTCCAGAACATAGCCATTTATCGTGGAGTCTCCCTCACCCAAAAATGCAGCGACAGAGTAATTCGTTACCCGTTCTCGTGGTCACGTTTATTGGATTCACAAACATAAAGGGATTTTCACAACAGTTCCATGACACGCCATTCTCATTCTCCAGCTGGAATAATTTCTCCCCCAAAAGCTTCCTCATCAATTGCGACAGAATTCCGCCCTGTCTCTCACTTGGTGCAGAAATGAGGAATGGATGGGAATGGATTGAAAATATGAGTGTCTGTATTACACCAAATTTCCACTCAATCATAGTCAATTTGGGACGAAAGCAAAATCATATTAAGCGATTTCTGATTGCCATCCGCCGGATATTAACACTTTGCTGCTGTTTCACTGATTCCATTCACCATCCCTTTCCCTAACTTCAAGTCCAAAATGTACAGCACACCAGAAATATGCTCGAATTTAGACAATCCACACCCCAAACCACTTTCACGTCTAGCATGAGATTTCTGTGATTATAGCCATATCACAACACCATAAACTCCTTTTCCTAAATCATCCCCGCAGTAATCAAGCACTGCACTCCCATCCACATTCCTCCGGAATGCTTGATTTGTGTACTGTGCGCGTTGCGGTGATAATAAACTCATCACATGTTCAAATAGTGACGGATTGATGGATAATAATGCTGCGATTTATGTTTCTGTTCACTGTATTCCAGCCACTCTCCATCATTCTCTCCTGCAGAGTCACAACACATTAGTCACCCAGCATATGAGTGTTTTGCAGGATTTTTCACACAGCAAAATTTGGGGCTTCTCCCAATAATCATTGCAGTATCGATGCGAATTTTCTCTAAGCTGGCAAAGAGTTAGGGTAAAATGAGGTAATTTGGAACCTTTTACAACTTGGGACATTTGTGATCTTCTCAGTGTTTTAGAGATTCAAAAGGAAGAAACCCGGTCTTTGGTTTCTCTGTGCTCATCTGAAACAATGAGAAAATCTCAAATATCCCAAATGGTTCCAAATTACCTCATTTTACCCTAGTTCGTTATTTCTTACTCATAAGATAGATAATAATAATTAACTTCATGAAACGAGATGAGAGATGGTAAACCATCTCTTTGCAAACTGTAGTAGGACCTACCCCCTGGCAAAAGGTTTTTTATATGGAGCTGTTTGAAGCCAACTCATAAATTGCTTCCAAGCTCAGCTTATACTTCGAGTTCCGAAAAATTTTCTAGATGGAAATATAGAATATTTATCTCTCTTTACAAGGCACAGAGTCCTGTGTACAAGTCACACCTCAATTGTGACATATATCGTGTAACGGTCACGAATGCAGAAAAATTTCCATACGAATCTGTATGTGAATGTGAGAAAGTGGCTTCAACTTTCAAAGCCACTTGCCAGGGAGTAGAGTAGGACTGTTGATCCTGGTGGAGTTGGAAGGAGAAAGCCCGTCCTGAGGAAGACTCTTCTAAGCCAATGGTACCATTCACTGTTCAGCTGGAGTGGTAACTTTGAGGGGTGCTCTAATGACGGCTAACTTCAAGTTACAATATCGCTATAATTCCGCTAGATGGAGTTGAGGGTGCTCGATGAGTTATTCCGAAGGCACAATCGAATCGGCTCCTCAGTCGATCTTCATCAAGGAAGCGAAGAGAACGCCAGTCTTGGAATAGATTTGGAATGGGCAATAGGCTAAATTCCGAGAGGCTGACGATGAAGGGTGCTCCAGCATGTTCCGGTGTGGGACCTATAGCATTCGTGCTACAAAACAGAGAAATTTCGCATTGTTTCAATGTTCACTGTGTGCGAACCATGCCTACATTTCCCTATCCGCAATACTTACCTCTGGATCCGCAATACTTACATACCGAGAGAATGAAATAGACATATTCAAAACATGTAAAAAAGAAAGGGATCTAAAGTTCGACTTCATGAAATTTTCCTGATCTAAAAAGTGTGTCGTAGGCACTGCTACCAAATTTTAAACCTAACCTTCGGATCGACCTAAGTTTATTTAGGGCTTCATTACCTCCTCAGCCTCCACATAATTTAATTTATTGCTTGAAATTCATGAGTAGAGCAATTCCTCAAATTCTTGTTACTTCAAAATTTCCGATTTTATGAGTTTATTTTAGAATGCCTGTCAATCTGTCGATTTACAAAAAAAATGTACTGTTTGTTCGTCTGACTGTCATCAAAGTTAGAAGCCAAACGGTTAAAAACCTGGCTATAAGCTGATCTTATTAATACTTGAATGGTTTTAATCTCTGAAGGAAATCATTTAGTCACTTCGAACCGAAATTATGATTTTTTATTATTATTTATTTATTGGACCTGAGCATTATCATATATCCAAGGTTGTTTTGCATCATTGATAATTTTGATGTGGGTAGGTTGTAGTTAACTTTTTAGCGTCCACCGCCATCTTAGCGTTGGTGACCAACCTCCAGAGCAAAACGGTGGAAAAGCTCTTTCATAGGTTGTATATGCCAAACATCCATAGGATGAATAAAATTACAAAAATTACAATGTTTTAACGTTGAACTACATTACGTTAGATAATCAAATTCAAATTTATCATTCCATATCATGCAAAACATTCCATAGCCCAAAGAAAGCAAAAAAAGAACAATGCTCAAGGTAAAAGATGTCTGAATTTATTATAAAAATTCGCGTGACATCTCTGAGTTCAGTTCAAGCATTGTATTGTGGTTCAAGTTAATAAAAATTATTACAAATTTAAAGAAAAAAAATATTAATATGTATGTAAAAAAATACTATAGGACAAATAGATTAATGCAGATTTTCGAAATTTCGATGTCGAATACCCAAAATAAAATATTCGATGTCGAATACCTGGAAATATCCATTCCCAGCGTTCGCAAATGGACTTTACCAAGACAAAATACATTCGAAGATCAGTTTCAAAAGCCAGACAGTTTTACTTTATCCTGCGAAAATTCAATTTTAAAATTCGAAGTTATGTTTGAATTTTTCGAACATCAGCGACATTTTGCGCAAATAACGTGCTAACTTCTTAGCAGAGGTATTTCTGGAGAACTCAACTCCGGTTACAAGACAAGGGGTAACTCATATTGCGAACCCTTGTCAATTGTTCGAGAAACTCTTCACGAAACTCGAGCAACTCCTGTCGATTATTTGAAAAATGCTTACTATAACCCAAAAAATCAAGTCTTGGTATCGAGAAACCCACTCTTCCTGCATCGAGCAACCTGAGAAACTCAATTTTTGCATTGGACAACCTGAGAATGCCAATTTCTGCATCGCGAAACCCGAAAAATCCAACTTATAAATCGTGAAACCCATGAAACCCAATTTCTGCATCAGGAAACTCGAGAAACTCAATTTTTACATCGCGAAATCCAATTTCTGCATCGCGAAACTCGAGAAAACCAATTTCTGCATCGCAATATCCGAGATAGCCAACTTCGACATCGCAAAACCCGAAAAACTGAATTTTTGCATTGCGAAATTTGAGAAAGCGGAAACCCTTATCAGAAAAGGTGAGAATGAGTTACCCCTTGCTATGAGTACATCCATGATATCCATTGTCTATTTTGATGGAATTTATTACTGATCGGCGCTGATAATCCGCTCTGATCAACTGATCGGCCCTCATCAATCACTCTGATCAATTAATCGACGTTCTACTACGTCCTAATTCGAGTGTCTACGATCGGTTAATCAGCAGCCATAGTAAAACGTGAATTATATACCTCTTTACCTCTTGGAGAATCTGTACAAAATCACATTTTATAAACTGGATTGAAAAGCTCATTTTCCTATAAATTTCCTATAAAAGTACGCTTCTTAGAAATTTACCACGTTTTCTGAAACGTCATAAATTTCCCTCGTCTGAGCTATAAATTATATTTACTTGATCGAACGATCGACCTGTATTTCAATGACTCCTTGAATTGGTTTTTTGAATTTAAAATGAGCAAACACATTACATATTAGCACTGATAATGATTGAAACTCCACCAGCGCCATCTGTTGATCAAAGTCACACTAATCGTTTTAAGATAACTACTGTACAATGCTTTTACTACGATTGAACCTTTGCAAACTTTAATAAAAAAAAATCTCCAAAAAATCGAATAAATTCCTGCAGCAGACACTGGCCAAAAAAATCCTCAACGGAATTCCTATGGAAGATTCCCAGACGAAGAAAACTTCCGAAAAAAACGAGCAAATTGCAAGAAATATGGCCCATCAGTGCTTTGAACTTTTTCAAAAGATTCGATGGAGTGTAAGTATGAGTGCAATTGATGATTGAACGTAATTTTCCCTTTTAATTCAACTCAAAAGAGGCACTTTGTGGAGATTTATGGGCGAATTGTCTCGTAAAATTTCAATTATCTTCCCACTAGAAGCCTCTTGCTGCTACAATAAATAATTGTCTTGAGTATATGTAGCATTTGCCATTCATAAGGGCGGAGTTGAAAAAGAAAATGCGAAGAGCACGCATTTTAGGGATTTTCCTTCTGCCCCCACGACCCTCCCCACGAAAAAGAACGGTTTGGGGAAAATTGTGAATGAGGAGAAATATGTTAGTGTGTTATGTGGTAACATTGTAAAGTACAATATGGTTTTTCTGGGTCATTTATGGGGTTAAGGTGTCTACACATTATAAGAAATTTCTATCAAAAATGAGCTTCAAGAAGTGTTCTTCAAGAAAATTGCCTACACATTGGTGAGAATTTTTGACAAAAAGATGGATTCTTGAAGAAAATTTGTCTAATGTGTAGACAAATTTCTTCAAAAATCATATCCAATTGAAGGAAATTTCCATCAAGAATTTTTGAAAGAAATTATCGGCTACACATTGGAATAAAATTCATCAAAGTCATTCTTGACAGAATTCTTGAAGGAAACCATCGCGATTCAAGATTGTTTTTCACGAAAATTTGTTATTTTCTGCTGGAAAAAGTGAGAAAAGCGTTTGGTGAAGTTCCTTGGGATAGTATTTAGTGAATTTGTGAAGAAAATCTTCTAAATATGCAAGGGAATAGTGTTTTTCTGGAGATGTCGTTCCTGGTGGAATCCAACCCAGCCTTGAAGGAACATTTCCTGTGATTTTCCTCCAGAAATTGCCGGAAGTTAATCCATCTGTGTATTCTTGAGGTGTTCCACAGTACAGTGGCCTCGTACTCCATGGATTGCAAGATGGATGGAAAGGAGAAAATTTACGGGCACTTTGGAATCTCTGCCTTGGTTACCAATCAAAACAAGAGCTAACCAGAGCCACCGAGGAGATCTCAATGCAAACGAGAGCTGTCCGGAGCTACCAGAAGCCATCACTTGAACCCCCAGAAGAACATCAGAATGATCTTTTATATCATTCACTTTCTCAACCACTAGGAACTCTGTGGGATTGCTTCCTTTCGAGAACATCAGAACTGGATAGCCACATGCCTTCAATTCCTCATGTCAAATGGAACATGGAACCCAGTAAATAAATCAGTAGTGGAATTATTTTGGAACATCCATGGAATTTTCACAGGAATATTCTTCTATTATATTAATTTAAAAAAAACTACATTTTTTACATAATAGAGATCCTTTATGTATTTTTTTTTTAATTTATTAAGGGGTCCATCTGGAAGATATTTGCCCCGCCTTTATGTAATTTCTAATGATTATTTATTAAAAATTCCTACTTTTAATAACATAATGAAATGTAAAGGACTAGATTCAAAACTAGATTTTTTGGGAGTCTTAAAGTGTAATTTTTGGAAAATACTCTTAAGATCTCGTAAAAAAATCCTCCTGATATTGATAAAATCCTTTCCACAAGCGTTAAAAACTTGAATGAAACTTTTTACTGATCAAAAAAGACAATAAATTTCAAAGGCTGTCTCTTATTTGAATTTTAATGTGAAATTAAAATTGAAATAAATTTTATTTAATTTTTGGGAAACTGCTCTTAACATATCGACCACCCAGAATAAGACCTGACTAATTCGTGAATGGCCAACTTTACAGGAGAGCGATTTAAAGCTGAGATTTGCATTTGGTAATAAATCAATTAATTTAACTTCACTTTCCTAATATTGTACATCAAACGAAAGGATTCGATAAAAGTTATCTTAATTTCATAAAATTTTCACAAAATAATGTGTATTTTAATAACTATTACAATATTTTCCGAGTTGTAACATATATTTTTCCTGAGCTGTCATATCAAAAGCTCAGGATAAGACCCGAACAACTTGAGTTTCCCACGCTGCCAAACGACCCGGCTGGTCACGCATCACTTGTCAAAATTGTTTCGATATCATTCCCCATACGCATCACTATCTATGTATATTAATTGTTCTAAGTAATTTTTTCAAGACATTTTAACACTTTAAAACCCGAGCCAAAAAATCACGTAAAACACCAAACTGGCATAAAATGCTAGAGCAGTTATTCTCCATAAAAAAGCAATTTTTCAATATTTTTCGTTTCGTAAAACTTCACAGCAGTTCTAGGACTCATAAATTATTTTTTCAATAAATATTTTCCCATTTTTCTAATCATTTTTATATAAATTTTGTGAAAATTGACAACAAATGCCAAAGTGAATTTTTACAGATTTTCGTAGCAAAAAGGCAACTTCTGTTGAATTTCCTTATACTACAGTAGAGTCTCGCTATAGTCCATATTTGGTTTCAGATTTGACACTTGAGTCGCACTATAGCCCATGTAATTTTTTAAAATTACACGGTGCGACAAAATTTACCTTTTTGTGGGTGTCTTTGACGAGAGTGCCAAAACTTGTTAGAGGGTCATTTAAGGACCTCAAATCTGCAATCCGTTTGTCCGGGTCACCTCTAGATTTTTTTGGAAAAGCATATTTAGTTTTTTGATGTTTTATAAAATTCAAAAATTCATATCTCCGGTTCTAATTATCCGGTGGTAGTCACATAAAGCTAAACTGACGCGTAATTTCATCCTCTATAACTCTAGTGAACATATCAAGCATCTACGATGAAAATGAAGTATATTTTTTAAAGATTTTTTGAAAAAGGGCACCTAAAATGGTGCATTTTTCTGTTTTTTTTCCATCTTCTAGTAATTTTCCCACTTTAATAGAGCATTTTATAAGTCAAATAACTATGCCTAAAAGTTAGAGAATTTAATATTCTTTCATATCTTTTTGGTTTGAATTTTCTATCCTAATTCGTTTATTCACAATAATTTATTGAAAATAAAATGCATTATTATAAAAATAAAATCTCTTATTATATATAATTATTTGGTATCTTTGTCTAACCTACTGAAGAGCATTCTCTTTTGCATTCTCACTTACACATTTCATATAAAAAGAGGCGAAATGAAAAAAAGAGACATATATAGAAATAGAGAGAGAAGAATAGCTGTTATGAGTGCCAAAAAACTATTCATCTCTCTTTATTTCTATATACGTCTCTTTTTTTCATTTCGCCTCTTTTTATATGAAATTTGTAAGTGAGAGTGCAAAAGAGAATGCTCTTCAGTAGGTTAGACAAAGATACCAAATAATTATATATAATAAGAGATTTTATTTTTATAATAATGCATTTTATTATCAATAAATTATTGTGAATAAACGAATTAGGATAGAAAATTCAAACCAAAAAGATATGAAAGAATATTAAATTCTCTAACTTTTAGGCATAGTTATTTGACTTATAAAATGCTCTATTAAAGTGGGAAAATTACTAGAAGATGGAAAAAACACAGAAAAGTGTACCATTTTAGGTGCCCTTTTTCAAAAAATCTTTAAAAAATATACTTCATTTTCATCGTAGATGCTTGATATGTTCACTAGAGTTATAGAGGATGAAATTACGCGTCAGTTTAGCTTTATATGACTACCACCGGATAATTAGAACCGGAGATATGAATTTTTGAATTTTATAAAACATCAAAAAACTAAATATGCTTTTTCAAAAAAATCTAGAGGTGACCCGGACAAACGGATTGCAGATTTGAGGTCCTTAAATGACCATCTAACAAGTTTTGGCACTCTCGTCAAAGACACCCACAACGTGTCGCACAGTGTTATCAACGACTTTTAGTATTTAAATTGCTCAACGGCTTCCACTTTCTTTGCGATTGTGGTACTTGTCCTTACTTTCTTCATTGTGGATCACAATTATCACAACTACTCAATAAAGTTTGCCAAAAATATTAAAATACAGTAGAGTCTCTCAAATTGGAACGATTGGGGGGTATTTTTGACATTTCTTACCTCTCAAATTCGAACGATATTTTTAAAACTAACTGAATTTATGTGAGATTAAATAGCACTTTGAATCAAATTCCCGTAATTTCTCACAAGTGTTAGTTGGTAACATACTTCCTTTTCATTTTATTCGCACATAATGTGTATAAATATTCAGAAAACAGCACAGAGATATGATTTTTAATCATCCACAATACGAATTTTTTAACATAACCCTACAATTGACATTTTAAATCCAACCGGCGTTCGAATTTGAGAGATTCAGATTTGAGAGACTCTACTGTAATTATGCTTGTCGCGTACTAAAAAACATAACCTAACTTAAAATCAGTGTTTTGAAATCAACGGTCGATAAATTGTGGACTATAGAGCGATGGCTTATAGCGAGACTCTACTGCATTTGTTTACATATTTAATTTCCTTTTTCCTAACAATTTGGAAAGAATCTTACAAGGGAGGTCATCGAGTCATCAAATTCAGATTGGCTTCATATTGAGAACATAGACGCGGCTAGGGATCATAAGGATCGTGTCATACTCAAAAAGTGCTAAATTTTTTTTTCCTTTGCAAAAAAAGCAATCAAAGGATTCCATAAAATGTTAATGATAAAGAAAGTTCTAGAGAGCCAGCAGGAGCAGTCGTGGTGCAGCGGGCTAGCGGACGGTGTTTACAACGCAAAGGTCTCGAGTTCAATTCTTGCTTTGTGCCGCCTTATTGTTTTTTTTTCTTCTATTATTTTTTTATCTGTTTTTTTTTTTGTCGGATTTTTTTTTCATTGACCGTAATTTTTCCTTAGTGTATCTATATTTGCTTTGCACTGTAATATACTCCTGATATGAATGTTTAACTAAAGTAAGTTTCTTAAAAGTTCTTCAACGCGTCTGCTTGTTTTAATTTTTTTTAAGGAATAGAAATTAAGAATTCATCCATATACGGTCTTATTGGTCCTAGATATACATAGCGTTATTTTTATTTGCTTTTTTAAATCACTTGCCTAAGCAATGTGTCTTGCATAATATCTCAATAAATCTATGCACATAGCGATAGAGAATTATTATAATTAGCAATCTGCACAAAATCAAGATATGTTGAATTTTGTTATATTTGAAAATTCAATTCAATATTGTTTTGAAAAAGTTTATTGGGAGGTTTTGCCTAAATTGATTGTGAGTCATACTTTAATTCGGTGTGCTCATTGTGAACATTGTCCTCTGTTTTAATCATTTCTTTACAAAAGTCCTCAATGCACAAATTAGTTTAATAACTAATTAGTGCATGTGGATTTCTGTAAAGAAATGATTAAAACAGAATGTACAGTCACAATGTGCACATCGAATAAAAGATATGCTTTCACAATCAGTTTGAGAGCAAGTTTCCAAATAAACTTTTGTAAAACAGTATTGACTTGGATTTTCAAATTTTTCGGGCCTCTCATCAACATATCCTGATTTGTGCCATGCATATTTGAAACTGCATTTAAATCTTTCTGCAGACAATTGATTAAAAATGAGTGAGTGTTTTTTAAATTCTCTATCTCTTGTGCATAGATTTATTGAGATATTATGCAAGACACATTGCTTAGGCAAGTGATTTAAAAAAGCAAATAAAAATAACGCTATGTATATCTAGGACCAATAAGACCGTATATGGATGAATTCTTAATTTCTATTCCTTAAAAAAAATTAAAACAAGCAGACGCGTTGAAGAGCTTTTAAGAAACTTACTTTAGTTAAACATTCATATTAGGAGTATATTACAGTGCAAAGCAAATATAGATACACTAAGGAAAAATTACGGTCAATGAAAAAAAAATCCGACAAAAAAAAACAGATAAAAAAATAATAGAATAAAAGAAAAACAATAAGGCGGCACAAAGCAAGAATCGAACTCGAGACCTTTGCGTTGTAAACACCGTCCGCTAACCCGCTGCACCACGACTACTCCTGCTGGCTCTAGAACTTTCTTTATCATTAACATTTTATGGAATCCTTTGATTGCTTTTTTTGCAAAGGAAAAAAAAATTTAGCACTTTTTGAGTATGACACGATCCTTATGATCCCTATCCGCGTCTATGTTCTCAATATGAAGCCAATCTGAATTTGATGACTCGATGACCTCCCTTGTTAGAACTTATATCTATATATTATCCTGTGAAATTTTAAAATTCTCATATATAGTTTAAAAAGAAAAGAAAAAGTAAAACAAAGCGAAAAGTGAATTTTCACCTTTTTTTTACATTACCATTCTACATCAATTCTTGGTCTTATATTATTTAATTTTTAATAATTATTTTATTATTTTCACGTATTTTTTACGATTTTTTCGAATCGTGACAAAACTCAAAAATATTAACATTTTCTAGGTTATATAGTATAAGCCATTCAAATGTCCATTTCGGATGCCAACTACGTATAAAAAGGTAGCATTTTACGCCAATTTGGTATTTTACGCCCATTTTTTTAGTTTTTTTTCAATTTTTAACATAATAAAAAAGTTATCAACTATTTTTTTCTACTAAACGAAAGGTCATTAAATTCTCTATACATTAGTGTTATCACTTAAAATTAAAGTAAAATGTCAATTTGGGTTTTAAAGTGTGAAAAAATCAATTCATTCAATTTTCGAATCGAACAAATGTGATATGTCGATTGGCATTGACAGGTATCAAACGCAAGCGTGAAAATTCCACGGCAATTACAGAATTTACCCTGTGGGAACTGTAGTGATGGGAAAATGTCGATCAGTTGGTGTGTGTCTAGGATGGGGAACTGGAAGGGGAAGAAGAAGAAGAAGAAGAAGTGAAGTGTGGAATGACGGCTAATTATCCGAAAGAAAATGTAGAAAACTTTCATGTGAAAATTGATTAATAAAAAGATATAATTATCGAAACAAGAGGTAGCGTTTCAGTGAAGTAGGACGGGTAACCACACCCCCTATAGGTCTTATATTATTTAGTTTTTATTATTTTCACTTTTTCACATATTTCTTATTATTATTTCTAACCAATTATCAAGCAACAAAACCTCTTAAAAGTTAATAGGTTATGAGCTCTCGCGCCAAAGAGAAGTTTGATGCATAATAAATTAGCATTTTATTGCTTTTATCCAGGTTTTGCAACACTTGCAATACTAGAGAACCTCAAAAAACTATCAAGATATCAGTAATATTTCATAAATAATTGCAATATTCGCAAAATTTATATTCTGGATTAAATCGTGAAATTTTCTTTGATCTTTATAAAATATAAGCCATTCAAATGTCCATTACAGCTGTCAAACTCCATATAAAAAATACTAGCACTTTACGCCTATTTCGTATTCAATATCCAATTTTTAGTTTTTGATCCATTTTTTTAATTTTATAGAAGAGTTATTAATTATTATTAACAATACTGGTTATTAACTAGATATTACCAAATTGAAAACTATACATATTTGCAGCCAAATAATAGCTTATCTATTATCGTGTAATCAGCCGGAATACTTTTGACATGCAAAATGATGACGTCACACGGTCGAATTATGCGGATCTTATCCTGACTGAATTGAAAAATGAGTGAGATTTTGCTTTTTTAGAAAAAGCGCTATAAATTTGGAAATAATTTATATTCAGGTATAATATTCACAGGGAAGGTAGAGGGTTTCACGGAGTATCCGAAAAGCGAAAAAAACGAATTTTGCAAAAAAATCGAGATAGTCGGATTATATTCTGAGTGGTCGATATTATACTAGATTTTTTTTAGATCATTTATTTTAAACCGCTTGTATTATATTATAACATCCCCACATCAGATATATTTTCTACTACTAAAAATAAGCAAACCTAAATATTTAAAAATCCACGTAATCTTCTAAATTAAAAGTCCTTTACATTGCATTATGTTATTAAAAGTAGGAATTTTTAATAAATAATCATTAGAAATTACATAAAGGCGGGGCAATCATCTTCCAGATGGACCCCTTAATAAATAAGAAAAAATTACATAAAGGATCTCTATTATGTAAAAAATGTAGTTTTTTTTTTATATTAATATAATAGAAGAATATTCCTGTGAAAATTCCATGGATGTTCCAAAATAATTCCACTACTGATTTATTTACTGGGTTCCATGTTCCATTTGACATGAGGAATTGAAGGCATGTGGCTATCCAGTTCTGATGTTCTCGAAAGGAAGCAATCCCACAGAGTTCCTAGTGGTTGAGAAAGTGAATGATATAAAAGATCATTCTGATGTTCTTCTGGGGGTTCAAGTGATGGCTTCTGGTAGCTCCGGACAGCTCTCGTTTGCATTGAGATCTCCTCGGTGGCTCTGGTTAGCTCTTGTTTTGATTGGTAACCAAGGCAGAGATTCCAAAGTGCCCGTAAATTTTCTCCTTTCCATCCATCTTGCAATCCATGGAGTACGAGGCCACTGTACTGTGGAACACCTCAAGAATACACAGATGGATTAACTTCCGGCAATTTCTGGAGGAAAATCACAGGAAATGTTCCTTCAAGGCTGGGTTGGATTCCACCAGGAACGACATCTCCAGAAAAACACTATTCCCTTGAATATTTAGAAGATTTTCTTCACAAATTCACTAAATACTATCCCAAGGAACTTCACCAAACGCTTTTCTCACTTTTTCCAGTAGTGAAACAACAAATTTTCGTGAAAAACAGTCAGAAGAGGTAGAGACTTGGAAATGATGGCAATCTGTCAAAAAAATTTTTGATGGAAAATAAAAAACCCAATGTGGAGGCATTTTTCTTCAAAAATTCCTTCAAAAATATGAATTTTTCTTTAAAAAATTCTTGAAATAATTCTTGATGAAATTAGCTCCAATGTGTAGACACCTTTAGAGAGTTTGAGGAGAATGCGAAAAGGTCCTGTTTGCAGAGAGTGCGTTAAAAGTATGGACAAAAAAGGTCCTTTTTCTTCGGACAATATTTCACGAGGGCCCAAACAATAAGGACAGTGTGTTTTCTTGCAATAAAAGCAACCTCTAATCATAAGTGGTGTGCGTGTGTTCCTAAGTACACAATGTGAACAAGAATTCCACTTGAGCTTTTTATGTTCAACCCTTATGCGTTGGAAGTAAAATACTGGTCGGGTTGGGAATAGGAAACGACCACAGGTGTCACCCTCAAAGTAGGTTACATCAAACAAGCATCTCTTGTAGGCTCAAACAACATTGAAACCATCTCCCCATGGGACAACGCACCATCTCCAAGAGAAGCATCAAGTTGGAATTTGGGGTGGTATGATGACTAAAATTCCCATTTGACAATCCCTGTATCGCCATGCAAGACACATTTTCTCCCAGAAGGTTGTGAGAATAATTAAACAGTCAAAATTACAGCATAATTAATTACTGATTAATTTCACAAATTCACCATCTTCCATGTGATGCCATATTTAGCTGCCATGGGACTTAAACATTATTCATTGGAAATTTTGTCAATTAATTGACGTAGTATTTTATAAAGATTGTAACACGGAATATCTCTTCGCAGCAGAAATAACGCAAGAAGATGTGCTACATTTCAATGCAATTGATGCAATGCTCTACTGCTAGTGGCATGGCTCTACGATGTGTCCATATGCTCGACATGCTTCGCAAATTTGTTTCCCTGGTTTTCAGTTTCAGTTACATTTTTTCATCTACAAATTCGTGTATATCAATTAAATTCTGTAGTTCAGACTTAGAATAGATGTTCCTACTCGCAGTAGTTCATCCCTAAAAAATACCCTGATATACGCCTCTAGAATCTGAGCCAAAGCTAAGGATTAGTCGATCAAGTGATCAATAAAAACGCACAATAACCCTTATAATATTCAATTTATATTTCAAAATCAGTCCTGCAAAGCCTAGGACTTTTCTCTCATTTTTCGAGGATGATCTTGTTATCAAGCTGAGCCGGAAACTATCATAACCGATTTCTTTAGCTATCGATGAATTTTGTTTCTGTTGAATGTTTACTTCGGTTTTTTTTTTAATTATAGATTGTGATCTATATCTTATCAAACTTGGCCTTATTTTGATTAATTTTTTTTAAATTCATCACAAAATAATTCATTCATTTTCAACCGCTTATCCCTATTGGGGTCGCGGGCCCATGACATCCAAATTAGCAGCTCACGCTTGTCGATCCTCCACCACTTCAGGAAGATGTTCGGGTTCGATCCCGAGGCGCTGCTCCCACGCAAGATCCTGAATTTTATTCAGCCACCTAGTCCTAAGTCTGCCTCGAGGTCGAGGTCTCCTCACAATGACTTGCATAGCTTTTTTGGGGAATCTTTCTTCATTCATGCGTTGAACATGCCCATACCATCGAAGTTGTGATCTCTCAACCCGAAGAAGCAGCTCCTCGACTCTTTGTTCCTCACGAACGGCTACATTCCTCACTCGATCTCGACGAGTAATTCCCTTAACCGCCCGGAGGTATCTCATCTCGGCAGCTTGAACTCGCGATCTTGCAGAAGCCTGACCGATTCGCGACGAGAGTTCTGCCTCCATCCTATCATCACTCGTGAATAACACCCCGAGATACTTGAACTTCTCCATCCGTGTCAATTAGACTCCACTAACATGTAGAGTGCATTCCACAAATTGTCAGGAAATCACCATTACCTCCGACTTACCCACGTTTCACAAAAAAAAGAAAAAAAAGGGTAGAGTCAGCCCTTTTCGCCATGTAAGCACTTTTTCGCCACGTAATATAAAACAAGTAATTTAAGGCATTTAAGAATAAGTAGCATTTCAACACTCATAATATGTTCTGTTCTAATATCCCAATATGTTATTACGTCTCTTAATTAATTGAAATACGTTTTAAAACAGGTGGTGAAAAGTACTGAAACAAGCATAATTGGGGAAAATGCATATTTTTCAATGAGATTCTCTAAAATTCTTCAGAAGTATCGTGGATATATAGATAGATATTGCTTCAAAGTATCTTTATACAAAAATTCATTTTAGTCTGACAAAAATATCACACCTTACGAGGCCCCTAAAGCTTAATGGTGGCGAAAAGTACTGACTCTACCCTAATCCATTTTAGTATTGTTTTTGTACTCAGTCATTGTGGAGGGATACATAGACTAGATTTATGTTTAAATACATTGGGCTGAGTTTGAGATCAATTGTAAAATTGTCCATATTTTTAATTTCTCAGGTACCGTGGCTACTGCTCCAAAAGTGGACCACCTTTGTAGTAAATCTCCCCTTTCTGAATCTGTAAGCTCCCTTTCCTCAATAATATTCAGGAGGGTACTTCACTTTTGCTGCCTGTCGAATAAGACATTTTGTGCATCTACAATATTGTTTGCCTCCTGGATATTCTATGGGGACACTTCCGGTAATCGTTAGTGGAAATTTATTTCACCTCAAGAAGAAAAACAAATTTTCTGTCTTGCCCAGAGCTTTCGGTCCGGATGTGGACCTTCTTCAGTGGCTACAAAAAGTTTTTCATTTATTTTCAACAATATTCTTATACAAGGTCGTTTCTTTTTCATTTGACAATAAATGAAAAACTTTTTGTAGCCACTGAAGAAGGTCCACATCCGGACCGAAAGCTCTGGGCAAGACAGAAAATTTGTTTTTCTTCTTGAGGTGAAATAAATTTCCACTGGCGATTACCGGAAGTCTCCCCATAGAATATCCATCACACCAGTTCATTATCCAACAATCTTATCCTAGGTCTGCTTCGATATTGACCTCCCTTCATAATGGTTTGTATGGCTTGAACCTGACCATACCATTGAACTTGTGATCTCGCAACTCAAAGAAGCAACTCCTCGACACTTAAGCTCCTCTGAAGTGACTACGTTCCTAATTTGGTCTCGATTAGTAATTTCAAACGCCTGGAATGGAAGTACCTCATCTCAGCAGCTTATGATCTTACTATCGGTCATTACGCTAATCTTCTATCATTTAGAATCGGACCGCAGTAACATTGTTCGAGTGGAGAGAAGGGCAGTCTGGGGTGGTTCAAGAAAGTGGAGTATAGAGCTCTGTATTTACAGAATTTAAGAGTGGATTAGTTGATGATCCCAGTAGGGGAATTCTGTAATACTCTGACAATGCCATATGACAAATTGGGTTCAAATCTTAGGAGAGCTTTTTCGAAAAGGCGATTCTGTAGCCGTGACATTGTCATTTCAGCTCACGTGGCAATGTCAGAAGTCACATATTTGAGATTTAAATTACCAAGAATTTTGTTAAACAAATCAACCAAGACGTACTGTATTTTCATAAATTCATCAAGTAAAGCAATTTCATTAAAAATTCAATGAATTGCATTTTCGAACTCATATGATATGACAAAAAAGCTCGAATGGCTTTGTCAGGTTTCGAACTCACGTGTGACAATGCCACGAAAATTATATAATTCCCCTACAGGACCCAGGGCAACATTATATCGATGGAAAACTTTGTCTCCACTGCTCAGAAATTCTCTCAGGCTTTTCTCTGTGCAAGAAAGAGATTATAGCTTCTAGAACTTTTGTTGCATTCTTGAGTCGGATTGAACGAACTGCCTCCCAGTGCTGTCCAGCTTCTTCCCCCTTCTTTCTCGTGTTGGTCGGAGAATGTCCCTGCCTAGCAATGGCCCTTTCCCATGCTTATTGCTGCTGATGATACTAATATCATTGGATCCTGGCTAGGTTCTTTAGGCTACTTCTGTCGGCTGGTTCTCCATGTAATGCTTCTCTTTCTTGAGCTTTCGAAAAATTAAGCTCTACACTCCATCGTTGAGTAGCTTATTTCATAGTCAAATTATAACAGTGCTTATTGCACTATCAAAAATAAACTATCTGTGCCGAATTAAAATTATTATGAAAAATCTATTTTCTAGCTTAGAACTTAGAATACATCATCACATTCCAGGTATTGCACAAAGAAGTGCTCTATTGCAATGCAACTGATGCAATGCACTCCTCCTTGTTACATCGCTCTCCAATGTGACCTTCTGCTCGACATATCCTGCAAATCTTCCCTTCACTTTGGGTTATACATTTCTAATTTTCCAGAGCAAATTGTCTGATTTTCACCGAATTCCTCAAGAGTATCCGACCAACATGCACGTATCATGTCAAAATTTAATCCCTAATATAGAAACACGAAAAGGACACAGTCACATAATGTGTTGGCATGTGTTTTTCTTCATCTCACCATGACAGACACTGAAATAGACTCCCCAGGGGGTGTGAGTGAAAATCTTTGTCACCATCTAACACAAATAAATGTGATTGGGGCTTTTGGGACTTCCTGATGCATTCTCTACCCCATTTTCGTGATTTTAATTGTGACATCTCATTCTGGGAGTATATTCTTTTCAATTTACAAATATTTTACTCACGTTCTCTGGATGGGGAGGAAGCGTCAAAGAAAAGTTTGAGTGTAATTAAATATCTCTGGGGTAGAGCTTTTCCGCGAATGTATGTATTTAGGTGGTGGATGAGGAAAAGCGCGACGACCAAAATCACTTTTATTCCTTTTAATGAATAATTTAGTGGGGAGCAGTGTTGAACAGCAAAAATGTTCTACATGGTTTTTGGTGGATGGCAGGGGGAAGAACTCCAGATGATGGAGACGAGTGGCCTCCCTGTCATCTGGAGTGCTTGTGGCTTACAACCATTAGTGCCTTACAAAGCATCTCACGTACAAAATACACATAATTTCATTTAACGAGTCTCTCCCGGAACCATAAAAGGGAAGTTTAAAATCATTGAAAAGTTTTTCCCTTGCCAGCAACAATAATTAAAATCATATTCTTATGCTCTTTCATGTTTGTACACCCAAGACTTGTGTCATTTCCTTCAAATTGGTGACTCACATCTCGGTACATTTCTATCTGCCATTCCCTGAAGCCCTAAGGACATCTGGAAAGCTCCCCGTGTGGTTAGTCCATTAACGGGTACGAGAGGAATGACAAAATTTTATAATCTAACAAGAAAATGACAGAAACTACTCATTAAGATAGGGATAGCCAAGTTAAATATGCTTCACGAAATGCTCGGTTTTGTTACTTTAAATACATGTCTTAATTTTACATTAATTATTTTTAATAATTAAATGCAGTTACGATCCAAAAAATGTAACGAAATATTAGGCTTGTAGGGCTATTCCAATAAAATGGGACAGATAATCCTAACCGGCTTATGTAGGTGAGATTCTTAACGTGAGCTAACTCGGAGTGCATGCAAATTCGATTTGGAGCTGAAGTTGGGAGACGCCATTCAGTTATCTTGAATCAAATTCGTGAAATTATACAAATTTTGTATTTAAACCAAAATATCAAGGATTTGGATGAACTGGCACAAAAGTAATATATGGGTGAAATGTGGACCAGAATGTTCTCTATAATTTTCCTATAGAACATGATCTCATCGATTACTCAGAAGCCAAGATAAGCGAGGTTTTTTGTTTCTTAACTCGTTTTTCATCCAGAGTGCCCCAAGTAGTCATTTGTTGAACTTCAACTATATCAAAGAATTGTTGTATTTTGTGGGACTTTCCATTTAAAACCCTATTTTAAGTGTCTTGGTGGAGTAGAGGCAGTCAAATTGGCATCTGAGTGATTTCAAACCGTTATTATTGGAAAAATCAATTTTTTCACACTTAAACGGCAAAATCGGAGTGATAGCGTAGTCTGAGTGGAAAATGATGTATGGACGAAATGTAGAGACAAATGTCCTCTACAATTATGTTGAAGTAATCATCAAAATCGGTTCAGCGACAGTCGAGATAATTGAGGTTATGTGATATTGAAATTGGTTTTTCGACTGTGGCGCCCCTGGTGTTGGTCACACGAAGTTCAAATATTCTAGAAAGTTGTAGCATTTGGTGAGATCTTTCGTTTAAGCCCTCATTCATCAAAATCGGTCACATAGAACCGGAGATATGATTTTTTGAATTTCGTGAACTTTGACCCCTCATATCTCCGGTTCTATTGAAACCACAGCGCACATACGCACCATTTTGGAAACGTCCTAGACTGGACTACAACATACTAAAATTTCATTAACTTGCACAATGCCGTTTTTGAGAAAAGTGACTTTGAATTTCGATGAATTTTGACGCTATCACAGCGCCACCTGTGGTGACTTTTTGAACTTCCATCTGAAAGTGCTCATTGTGACGAAACCAAAAAGGTAAAATTTAGGTCGCTATGTTAGTTAGAACCCGAGATAGAGGCCGGTCAATGTTCGAACTTTGACCCCTTATAGCTCGGGTCAGGGGTTTTAGATTGACTTAAGGTTTTTTTTGTTTGATAGGTATAATCAACGGCTACAACATACTAAAATTTCAGCCCGATGCACAATGGAATTTTTGAGTTATTTAACTTTTAAGATTTAAAAATTTTCTTTTTAATAATAGCGCCCCTAGCGGTGGTTTTATGAACTTGCGATGTTAATAGAGGAAGTGGCATTTCACGAGAGCTTTCCAAAAAGCCCTCACTTTTTAAATTCTGACAATTAGAACCGGAGTTATGGCCATTTTAAGAAATTTTTTTTGGACCCTTATAGCTCGGGTCAGGGGGGTCGTGGGACCTTAAGTTTGGTATTGATGGAAAGCTCTAAGGCCCAGCTATAACATACTAAAATTTGAGTCCGCTGAATGCCATAGGGGCGGAGCTATTGAGAAAACAAAAAAAGGGGGGTCTTCAAAATGGCGGAAGGAGGGGTGGGGGGTGGGGGGTCTATGCACCAAGTTGCAATTTTCACCCGATATATAACCTTTGCCGAAAACCGCAAGTCGATATCTTTTTTAGTTTAGGAGCTATAAAGCTCCAAAGAGCGGCCGGCCGGCCGGCCGGCCGGGAACGTAAAATAGCCACATATATATTCGTGATCAGGAAGTGGCGAAACACATTTTGGCCAAGTTTGAGGTCGATCGGACGACATGAAATTTTGTTAGGATTATAGTAGGTGAGATTGTTAAGAATCTCACCTAAATCAATATGTTTTTCTTAGCACTTTACTGTACTCGAGTACTTCTGCTTTCTGCAATATTGACTTTTCTTGGTGTTGGTTCCTGTCTCGACTGTTATCTCCTGTTCTCACCATGTTCTAAAAACCGCCAAACAGTCATGACAGGAACAATTATGGAGGAAAGTTGATTATCCAGAAGCATTTGAGGATAGTAAATTGCCAAGGGGTAGATAACTGTGCCACTCACGGTTCACCCGAGTGTCGATATGACGATCTCGCGCCGATCTGCCGCAAGTACGTTTACAAAATTAGTGTTTCCAGTACAGTCAGTTAAAACAGAAGTCAACAAGAACCGTTTGAAACCGAATAAACATCAAATCCGCCGATTCTTCGCTAAAGTCGTGCCGATTTGACGATTTCTGGCCAAGTTGTGCCGATCTGTTGATTTTTGCCGCTCAGGGTTCATTCTGATAGCCACTTATTCACCCCTTGTAAAGTGATAAAAGAAATAGTCATTTTTTATCGGTACTTCACCATTAATTTTCCATGTTTACCTATGTTTCTATGTTTCTATGTTTTCTATGTTTTTAAGATACAAAAGATACATAAATTTTTAAAAAGTGTTTTCGGAGAGGGGAACTCAGTCCGGATGCAGCAACACTATTTGTGGAGTTTTCAACCCGAGATCAAGAACTACAAATTCTTCAGAGCTCTCGACACTCTCCGTGTCTTCCTTAGTGGTCGAGTGTTGTCAGAGATCAGTGGGATCTGTGGGAAGATTCTAGGATTTTCACAAAAGATCTCAACGGATGTACCAGACACTCTTCTATCATTCGGGGACAAATCGAGTTGTCCCCGAATGATCGAAGAGTGTCTGGTACATTCGTTGAGATATCTTGTGAAAATCCTGGATCCTTTCCGCCAATTCAAAACAACCCAACGAAACCCACAGATCTCTGACAACACTGGACCACTGAGGAGGACACGGAGCGTGTTGAAAGCTCTGGAGAAGAGGTAGTTTTTCTATCTTGGATTGAAAAAACCGCATATACTGTTCCAGCATCCGGACGGAGTTCCCCTCTCCGAAAACACATCTGTCATTTGTAAAGGAACTACCCGGTTACCTCAAGTTAGAGTGTTAGTAGCTCAATCATGTAAATAAGAGCATTCCTCACGTTTTTAAGCAAGAGCTTTATATAAGTCCTTAATAAGTACTTATTAGCATCGAACAGACTGGGCCATTGCTCTTTTAATCGATTTTCAAAGGAGAAATAGAGAAGTGAATATGACACCTTCATTGTTTTCGATTAGATAACTCACTGAGAACAGCGCCATCCAGTGTACGTAAAATGTTCAAGGCGGGAAATATTTTCAGTTGTTCAAAACAATGTAGTTCACATTATTCACATGTATTTTATACTAAACTTTAATTTCACTAAGCCTAGACTCATTTTAAATGTATTTCAAAAGTTTTCACAAGAGTTTTATGAGTAAAATTTCCTTTGTTTTGATTTTTCCTGGCATCAGCTGATTTCGATGGTGGTCGATGAAATTTCGATCAGTGAATTCAAATAGAGAATGTTAACGGACTATGTGACATGGAATTGTCAAGAAAAAGCAATTGACCGGGCAATTGCTTTTTGCTTTTTGTTCAAGGTATTTAAATTTGGCTAATTTTACTAAAATATCATTTTCTTTTCACAGAATATTGTCTCATAGAACGGAAAAAGATCAAATTGATGCAAAAATTGGTTTGATGCCTCAAGTTTTTGAATATTTTTTCCACGTGTAAAAAAGCAATGAAGGAGTAAAAAAGCAATGACCATGTAAAAAAGCCCAGTCTGTTCGATGTGATTAAGTCCTTAGTTAAGGCATTCTTAGGACATAATGTTGTTCTACTTTCGAATTTGCTACGAAAATATGTCATATGACATTGTCATATTGTTACAAAATTTCCCTCCAGGTTTATTGCTAAGCAATTGATCGCGATAAGCCTAGGTCTCCATCAAGAATATTTTAGGGAGAAAGCCCGGGTACAAGTGAAAACATTTTCCCTTTAATGTAAATTACTTAATTAAGGACTTCCAAAAGGTCTTAATTGAGGACTTAGGGCTTAGGCTGAGTTATGTCATATTGCTTTCACTCTTTGCAACAATGCGCTGACGTTCGTTTCATATTCATATATTTTTCAGGTCAATTGGTTGGTTTACAATTCCTTAAATTTAAGTTACAGAATTAATAACTTTTCAAGTGCTTAATATCGACGGCTCCATTCCATACTATTCTAAGTCATCCGGCGTTCGCGTAACGATATATTCAATTTTATCGAAAAAATTTACACGGGCAGTATAGGAAATTGCTAACTTCCAATGGCTCTCCTGAAAAGTTCTCATTCTGTGATGGAATAGTATGAAATAGACCTTCGATACGTACTTAATATGTTGTACGGATAACTTGTAATTATAGGTTCATTACTGATTGGAAACAGTTTAAACTTAACTCTAAATTATCCCAGAATTAAAGGCCTTTCATATGACGTTAAACTTGTTCAAATCGGTAAATTAGTATGCTCTTTAGAATTATTTTACTTTTGACCTTGAAAAGCCGTTATAAGGAGCGACTCAAGGTCATTGTAGTATAAGATCGAAATATCTGAATTTTGAATTGAATTTTATTGTCATCTCTGTTTTTTCCATGCGGCCATCGCCGTCTTAGCGTCGATTCCAACCTCCGAGATGAAAACGATCCGGGATGAAAGATCAAAATATCTACATCCAAAACCATCATACGTCAAGAATTTTGAAAAACATCGTGCGGAGGGGTGTCATTACTCATTCCGTAAAGACCTCAAATAGCTATCTTTAACAGTTTAAGCGACATCTTTGTAAAATTAAACAAATTTCACAAGGTATTAAAAATCTAGAGAATATTTATATCACTTTCTCAGTAGATTTCGAGCAATAAAATGTCCCTCTCGACTTTTTCACTGTGTTTTCCTGAGTTGGGTGGAAAAAGAAGTGGGTTAAAAATCCCCAACTCCTAGTTTTTGCAAAGAAAAATAGTCTGAGGTTGGACTAACAACGTCATTATTTTGGTTCTGTTTGCTCTATTTTGTGTTTATTAAAAGAGCCACCACAACAAAAGATTTTTTCCCTAGTCTCTCGATGGGTGTGTGTGGCGTTGGCAAGTGCATAAAATAGACCATCAACGTCATGACCGTTCTGGGAAAGGGTTGTAAAAAGCTCCGGAAGTTCACTAAACTGCCTCTCACTCTCTACCATACTTCCCTTTGCCTTTAGACATTTTTTTTGTACCTCTATAGCTTGTTTAATGTACTGTATTGAAATTTTCATTCTTATACATTTGCTAGGACATCGTGGGTGGGCTATAGGACAAAAAAAAGCTCGGAGCTTTGATGATTTCCCAAAAGAATCCTGTGAAATGGGGATGGAAGTTGCAGGTGACAGAAATCGAGAGGTGATTCTGTGGTGGTCTTTTATGTGGTTCCAGGAGACTCTTTTGGGACATTAGGAAGTATTGAGATATTGAAAATCTTTGAAAAGTTAATAGGATGTTTCTAAAGGATTTGGAATGTAGTGAAATTTTATATTTCAGACTTATTGAAATATTTTATAAGTCAGGACTACTCAGTACTAATTCACTATAAATTATCTTTCTCAATTGTAATGACAATACCTTCAGGAATACAAATAAACCCACTTTGAATACTATATGGAATACTGTATGGAATCTTCGAGGTCAGAGGTCAAGCTACATGCAATGTATAATACTTTACTCTTCTTTACTTTGTGTAATTTCTTGGGCTTTTTCTTTGCCTCTTTGGTTTTATGCTTGCAAAATTAAAATTCTTATTAGACTTTTTATTCATTAAAAATTTCTACTAAAATATCATATTCCCAACTCCAAACTAATTGATAAGGAACAATTTCGTAACATCAAAAGCTTCTCTACGTTTCGAGCATTGCACAGAGTAATGTTTCACTTCAACGCAACTTATGCAGTACATCAGCCTGTTTGCATTGCTTCCCAATGTAACCATCTGTCCGACACCCCTTGCAATCCTTCTCCTTTTCTTCTAAATCTTGAAACTACCTTTGAATTAATTTTGAAACTACGTAAATTTTGAAATTTTGAAATTAATGGGCAACACAAATACGATTTCTATACTTTAAAAGTGAATCAATAAAAAATACATTATGGTTTGGTTTAAGAACGGAATCAAAAATATTTGGAAGACAAACATATAAGGGAAGAGCACCAGCGATCGACAGAGTTCCTCGGATCGTCAGGTTATTCCCATGTTGTTGCATCAATTCAAATGAATTTTTAAAAATTATTAGATACTTTATATTCCCTTCGTTCCGAAATAAGTCGTACGTTTGAGGAAAATTCTTGTGCCGAATTAAGTCATGTGTTTGGGCAAAAATTGGTATTAAGAAAAAGTTTGTTGGTAAATGTTTGTATATCAACAATTATCTCCTGTAATTAACTATTGTTAATGTTCAGAACAAAAATTGAGGTTCAGTCTTCATGGTAAGTTGAGGAACAAATGTCTTAAAAATGTCTTATTTTTCCGTTTTATTGTCAATCTAAATTAAGCGCAAAATGGTGAGAGATAGAGACTTGGGACTTTCGTGAAACCCCCTCATAAGTTGACCCTGGGACCATTAATATGTCCCTACCTTTTCCCCCACCCCTTCATTTCCCCTGAAAAAATCGCAACACATGTTATCGACCAATCCAAAAAAAACATGGTTTTGGAGGGACAGGGGAGGGGTAGAGGGAAAATGAGAGACATATTAATGGTCCCAAGGTCAACTTATGGGGGGTCCGCCGAAACTTCCAAGCCCCTATTTCTAACCATTTAGCATCTATATATTCGAAAACATAAAAAAGATGCTCTTTAAAATACTTATTTAAGTAAAAAATTAAATTAATTTAAGTTGCAAAATTTAAGCAATAAAAAACGTCATATCGATAATAACTGTTGAGTTCTACTTGTGCATACTAAAAATTTAGAACAAATTCTATCATGTAATGTTAATCGCAGTCCATTTTTTAGTAATTAACTATCTACCGGAGCTCTTTAAAAAAAAAACTCGAAAAATGGACAATTTCAATATATCGATTCCACGGGTCCCGGCCAAAATAACGAAAACCAGAATCCCGAATTTTTAAAAGTGTCATAACTACTTCTGCGATTGCACTCGCGCTTGCTGAAGGCAAAGGGAAATCTTCTGTGTCTTGGGAAATTATTCTAAACATTTTTCTCCATATAATTTAATCCCTTTCAGGGTTTTGATGATTCAGGATTTTGGCTTTCGGGATTTTGGCTTTTCGGGATTTTGGCTTTTCGGGATTTTAGCGTTCGTGATTTTGGCTGCCACCGGACGAAGACCTATACGAAAAGTCAAAAAAGATGTGTGAAAAATTGTAAGCTTCTTAATTTTGTGAAGAAGCAACTCATGAAGCGGCTGAGGAGCCGAGGCTAAGACGAAGATGGCCGCATAGGAATAGAAGGTTAACCTTAGACACAAACCCATTTTTTGTTTGAAGGAAAATATAATGCTTCAAATAACTTAATTATTATACTTAATTGTGTTCTCAGGTTGATTGAATGCCTTTCAGAAGTTGAAATGGAAAATTTGCAATAAGTTGTTAAAGGATCCTGATTTTAAGAATAGCACAATGTTTTTAGCTCACTATTTTCAGCCAGGACACAACCCTATTATATACTTTTTTAATAAGAAACTGTTTATCCTGGAAGTACAAACTTCCTTTATTAAAGCACGAAAAAGATCGCTAAGGACGGCCAAAGACCATATAGCCTAGGGAGAACCTTTATTAGCCGCGCCATATAGCTGCTTAGGCTAGTCGGCGACGCTAAGACCGAGGTGGACGACTGGTAACTACGAACCCACAAAAAATCGTTACACTGTAAAAAACGAGAGTGCGATAAACTTTTCTTCCTCATAACTTTAACACCTTTTAGGTGTAAAAATATATCAACATTTTTTAATGTTAATTTTACACATTTTTAAGGGTAAAATTAACATGAAAGAGGGTAACTTTATTCCATAATACACCTAAAAAGCATCATATTTACACCGATTTCGGATGAATACTGCATTGTAAAATAAACATTTCCGGAATGTTATTTTAACTTTTTCGGATTTTTCTCATGAGTGTAAGGACGACCAACGACCATACAGTCCAGGGAAAATCTTATTCGCCGCCCCATTCAGCTTCTTAGGCTGGTCAACAACGCTAAGACAGTGAGAGGCGTTTGGTAGAGCAGTCAATGCAAGGACTCATGGTAGAAAATAAAAAGAGTTCTCTTACTCCAAAGTCTTTAACTCTTAATGGAGCATAATTTAAATATCCGAGAGCTAGGTATCAAATATATAATTTTCAGGATAGTTTTAAGTTAAGATATTCACCTTTATATATCCAACACTCCAACCTAAATAGTAAGAACTGTCTTTTAGATTGCTAGCTTTATTTTTATTAGTGGATCTGAATTTTGACCATTTTCTTAGAAGCTTTTCAAATATAATGAAGTTGGAAATGAATAACTTGGCTTCGTAGACATTTTTTAAAAGGTTCTATTGACCAAGTTAGTGTTATTCAAGACACCAACCCATTTTGATCATTAAAATAAGATATGCAGTCCCTAAATAAAGTATTTTACAATTGAATCGAATCGAATAAAAATTCCGACCTGATAAGATCTGAAAATGTTATTCATTTTCAAAGTAATTTTCATTCAAGGACTAAACTTTCATACTTTTCATGAAAACCTACAACCCTAAATAAACTCGAACGTGCAAAAGGAAGAAAAGAATGAATGGTGCAGATGAAAATTGTCCACTGTTTGTCACCACACTGCGGATTGCTCATTTGTTCCTGCCCGTCACACTGACTGAAGGATTGTGGTTGTCCTTTCCTTGACCATCATCCGGAAAAATAGCATAGGTCAGTACCGTGCATAGGCTCACCAATTCCAATTAGTTTCCGTAAATTAAAGGACGACCAATCTTATGGATGTTTTCCCATGCGAATGGGGTTGGATTTATTTTTAAAGCTGGCCCTTAGGGTGACTTCTTCAATTGACTGAATCATTGACGTTGTGCTTTATTTGGCATTCAGAACACTCCGGATGTCACTGAATTAATCATATGTTTGGCGGGGTGTTACAGAGCATAGTATCGCAGTCGATGAAAGGGATTCTTGTGCATTGGAGTTTCAGAGGGAGGTTTGTTGATACGGGCTGATGTTTTGTGTGGGGTGCGATTTTATGAAAATCGACGAAGAGGGGGGCAGTACACCAAAAGGTATAGAGAAATGTGAATTTAAAACGAAAACTACTGAATGCCATATATTGCAGATGGCAGATGTTGCGGTTGGGAATTTGTCCCGCGCTTTCTCTATCCCAGCAATTTCATGTGTGACTCTCCAACTTCATATTGTTTTGTTGACTATATTTTGCTATTTCTATTATTTCTTCCTCTTTTACTGATGCCATACTCAAACTATTCTCTTTTTATTGCACCAAGTCTAAAATGAAAAGCAATATATAAAATATAAACTCCGAATTTTGAGATATCTACGTATGAGAGATTTATAAACTTTCAAACGGTTAGAGATATTGATTTTATATTTTTGGTTCCCCAGACACAACATCGACCTCCAATAAAAGAAAATGTAACCTTTATTGAAAATTGCTATCAGTGAAATCAAAGCAAATTATCGAAATTTTTAACTAAAAATTTCAATTTTATCTTAAGAAGGATTTTACAAACTTCAAAGTGTTGAATATAGTCTGAATACCCCAAGTAGCAAAAACTAGTTCTCATCACTCAAGTGTGACATATTGGCTTGGTCATATCTGGGTCACTTGGAAGTCATATGACTCTACTGATGTACTCTCATATTGCCATGGAAGGCAATCGCATACGTCATCAAAAATAACCATAAGGATTATTGTAAAACAATGACTAAAACATTTTTGATAAATATTTTGGTAAAAAATTCACTTGGTAAATAAAACATCAAAATTGGTAAGTAAAAAAATCAATGAACTTACCAATTTTGATGTTTTACTCACCAATTTTGAGTTTTTACTTACCAAATTTGATTTTTTACTTACCAAATTTGCATTTTTTACTTATACCATTTTTGATTTTTTTACTTATCATTTTACCAAAATACTTATCATTCTGCTACAACCTAAAAGAATTGACTCCGGTAACACGACGTCAGACTTTCTATGTAATAACATCTTAAATGACTATCCACTTAGCCTAATTGTTAATCCTTTTTCCGAAATTCAAAGCCCATAATATGCTGAGTATCCCCCATATCTTGATCCGCCTGGGGATTACAGCGGTTACCTGGGGTTACATGATAAGCTCTTTTCTATAGAATCGACTCTCAGTTCTGAAAAATTGAAACCATAGCTACATTTTTTGTATAGCTGCATTTCTGAAATTTTCCAAATTGATATCATTGGAAAATTATCATTCCACCCTGGATTTCCAGTGTGTCAATGTACGTCTTAATAAGCGGTCATCATGACGTTGGTATTTCGATACCAAAATTACATATATTTTACACTTAATCCTGGTATTATGCACATTTTCGTAACCGAAAAAACGCGCGAAATGGCATTACGCATCGAGAAAATTTGCATACTCGCAGGGGCTGCCTTTTGAATAAAACGGCCGTAGAGCGAATTTCGAGCGGAGTAAAAGTAGTTCAAACACAAAGATTCAACTGTTTAATATAAATTCATCAACAAACAGAACTTTCCGGCCAGAGTTTTTCAATAAATGGTTAGGATATTTAAAAAAAAATACCTTAATAAAAGAAATTAAAGTTTTATTCTGAAAGAGAAGCACAGTGTTTTCAAATTTCTTGCGTCATAACATAGTATACATTCAGGAATATTTCAAAAATGAGTCCATAAAGTGACTCCGAATGGTAGACAACTTGCATAATTGTATGTGCGAAATTCCGTCAGGTGCATAATCCCGAAGGACTTAATGCCGGGACTGAGTGTAGATTGTTGTCAAACTAGTAAAATTTTGGTCATCCTGATGACGTAACATTACTAACTACGTTACTTTAGAATTGTTGGTTTTAGCCTAACTCACGATCCGTTATCTAAAACTAACAAAAATTATTATGTAAACTCTGGGATACCATCACTGTTTCACATGATATTTTGTATGGAAAGCTCATGATATACTCGCAAAAGGCGATCTAAGAGCTGTGAAGATATGAACTTAGATTACCTTTTGTGAGCTTTTCATAAGCTTTTCATAAAGAGAGTCATGTAATTCAGTCACAATATCCCAGAATTTATATGATAATTTTTGTTAAAGTCTTTTGAAACATTTAGATAAGAAGATCCCAGATTAGTGAATTTATTCCCAAATAACAATTTGGAGTAAGATTAACGTTGGATGTATGTTTTCTGGATTCGAAAATAGGTCCTGTGACTATCGTCAGAGCGTCGAATGACGAAAAGTGGGTAATAATATGACGGTAATTACGGAAGTCATTTGGCGTCATAAGAACTCTGAGATTACCCGCTCACGACTAAAATATGACGCCGACTACCAGTGACTTACAGTGTCCATATAAAAAATCTTCCCATAACTAGGTATATCTAAGGGAAATTTCACTTATCAAATGGCAATAATAGAATTACTCAATTCTATTAATCCGCAAAGTAATTGATATTTTCGCGTGTTTTCTCAATAATATTATACAGTGCATTGGGAGCAAGAGCTCCTCCGGTAGAGAAGTCTATTGGGATTCATAAAAAGACAGTGCCGACAAAAATTAAACAAAAATTAGGCAATGTTTTGCATTATAAGTACATGGACAATTTTTTTGGAAAATTAAATTTTGTGGTTCTGGAGTGGTCTGTGTCACATATGGTGCCACAAATCCATCACAGAATCCTCTTCTCAAACGCAAGAATTCGCAATTCTGTTTGTTGAGGGCCCACGTCTCAGACGAATACGTGAGGACTGGCAAGATCATAGTCATATTCGTCACGGAATTCCTTTCGCAAATGTGGCCTACATATCAGATAGCGGTAATACTAATGACGTTGAAATGACGTCTTCATGACCAATATCCCTTTAGTCATGCGATTCTATTGGATGAATTGAATCATTTGCAATTAAAGTTGTTCTGTATTTTGGCTTCTCAATATTGGCTCTTTAGGTTCTGGCAGGATCATTACGACATCCTCAAGTTTCCTGTAAATTTCTTGGTTTCCACAAATTCCACGTGGGTATCTTTGCTTCCTTAAATTTGGCATAGGTTACTCGTGGGTTCCTCTTGTTCCCAAGCGTTCTTCGCAGATTTTCTGACTAGATTGCTTCAAAATCTCTACAATTTATACATAAATTTAATGGCATTTTGCAAAGTACCATTTCATTATGATTTCAAAAATTTACCAGTAGAAAAAATTGAATTGTCATGACTTCGAACACTCGGCGAATTTTCCCGGGTAATTTCCTTGCAACTTTTACCGAAATATTTTGTTGAGTTTACTCAAAAATTGTGAATGAATCTCCGACTATGTCTCGCCAGATTTTAGATATTTCCCTGTCGTCACGAGTAAAATTTAATGCCATTTTGTTTATCTCTTATATGCAGAGAGACAACTTTTCTATATTGTACCATTGAATATTATTTCTCACATGTACCAAAATCTCACATGGCTCATCCAAGCACCAAGAGAATGCCGAGGGACTTATCATCATAAAAGTATATTTCTGGGGAGAAGAGAGAGTGGATATGTTGAATCGTATATTTGCACTTGAGTTGATTTGAAAACCATAACATTTAAAGTATTCATGTGTCCTGTGGGATTCATCCTCAAAATGCCACAACAAATTCTCACCACTACAGACCCTATTGTCAATAATGTTTGGGGCAATACCAGTGATATCTCTAAAGTCACATAAACAATTAGTATACATACATACAAAATAATTTAATTATATGCAAGCTGGATAGATAATACCAAATACTGAAGAATTTTATATCATTCAAAATGTATCACTTAGCGGGAACTTTGGTTTAGGTTTCAAAATGAAATTTATTATACTTATATAGTGATTAATTATGTAGAATTTTCTGCAATACTGAAGTTCATTTTAAAATATTAAAACGATAGATAATTGCCATCCTTCAATTAAGTACTGATTTGCTTTTAAAATAGAAGCGATATTAATTTTTGATGAGATGAGGAAAGGTATATAAAGCTAATGTCTAAAATTATTTGCTCTAGCTCTTGAGATCTACTAGGGAGTTCAGTTGGAGAGATACTTAACCTACAGCATCTATAACGAGATTCTAAAGGAAATTCTCACTAAGAAAATTCAGGGTAATGTTAATTGCACGGTAATGATCCGAAATCGGTGTAAATATTACCAGTCGTGGTGTATTAGGGGTTACAGCAAGCCCTGTGAAAAATTTTACCCCCGATCACTGAGAGAAATTCAAAAAAGTCAAAATAACACTCCGGAAATGTTAATTTTACCCTGCAGAATTGATCCGAAATCGGTGTAAATATTACTCTTTTTAGGTGTATTATGGGTTAAAGTTACCCTTTTTCGTGTTGATTTTACCCTCAAAAGGTGTAAAATTAACATTAAAGAATGTTAATATATTTTTACACCCGAAAAGTGTTAAAGTTAGGCATTGTATAAATGATCAGTAAAAAGTTAAAATTGAGCAGTAACAAAAAAATGAAACTGTGATATTATCGTCCAAATTTTGCCAAAGGGAAAATGAAAGGCTTTTCGTTCTATCTGCAGCAATTTTAAATGTCAAATATATAAACTAGACCCATTTTTGTAAAGATTTAAATTTTTTACTGACCATAATAAAATATTTTACTGCTCATTTTTAATTTTTTACTGCTCGTTTGTTTTTTGCCTTAACCCTTTAAGGACGATTGGAACACCAGTGTCCCATAAAGAAAATAATTTTTCCTGACTACCCAAAGTTATTTTTTTTTTCTTATGTCTGTACATAATTGTAAAGTAGAAGGTTGAAGGAATCTTAAATATTTTTCGCAAGTCTCTAGCTATGCTATGTAGTAAATATTTAAGCTCAAAAATGGCGAATTTTTAAATTATCAAATTCATAACTGATTTTCTTTATTTTTTATACTTCTAATATTTTCTAAGCAAACCCCTTTTGACAATAAAAACTACAATACTCATACGTAATATTTTTCAATAAAGCGAAAAATATTATTCATTGGTATCGTCAGAAAAATTACTTAAATTTTTGGGCTATTTGTGTCCCTATCGTTCATAGAGACAAAAAATACACCAAATTAGACTCTGTTGGCTTTTTGAAGGTTAGATGTAAGACGTTTCATAAATTTTGCATATTGGTTTCATTTTTATTGGTGATTTTCGGTCAGCGAAAACTGTCTCGTCGTTAAAGGGTTAAAGTTATGACGAAAAAAAGATAATCGTAGCCTCTTTTTTGCTCAGTGTTGTAAAATTAAAATGTAAATGTATCCCTAAAAGACTTAGTTCAAAATTCCCTATCAAAAATCCAAGCAAAAAGCACCAAAATAAAACATTTAATCTTAAGGCTATAATTCATACGAGCTACTCATATGCAAACGATTAACTTGGAGGCTCAGAGAAAGCAGGAAAGGAAAGCTGAGTGAGGTATAAATATTCACTTCCTTATGAGTCTTTTTTGACACTTTCACAAATTATATTAAAATCCTTAAAACCCGAAAACCACTTCCAACCTAATACGCATCCCTTAGCTAAATCAAAATTTAATATTTCCATTAGAGGAGTTTCCCCATTTACTGTAGGAATTTTATAGAACGTATACAGAGCATCATCATCTATTGAGTATCTAAATTACCCTAATTTGAATTCTCAAAATATTTTGAGCACTTTCTGGGGAGGAGACAAATGGGAAATTTGGAGGAATAATTTGAAAACTTGAAAGTGTGATCGTCATCAATTCCAAGCCCAAGCCTCCCTCAAACTTGACAAACATGCCAAAAGTGTCTTGTTTCTCTCACCTCTAGCACATCTAGTCCCGATTAAATCCCTACGATAATCACGAAAATATATTCCCCGTCACGATTCCCAAATCATCACAATCATCACTGTGGATGTTGCCAGAGATTCCTCTATGCCTCTAATTTACCCTTCTCCTTTGTGAGGGATGTGTTATGGAGTAGGGCATAGAGTTGAACTGTATCGTCTGTAATTGTTTGCACTTGATGAATTAAAAGCTTATGCATACAGAATTTTCATCTATGGATGAAGAAGTGTGTACTGAGCTTCGGACGTGCCCTTTCCCTTAAACCCATCATCGCACTGATGGTAAATTGCCAGGCAATCTTATCATCCAGCACAATTCAGAGCATTAATTATTGGGGACTCCTGCTGATTAGTGTTTCACTTGCTTTATTGATGTTTCCCCATCATTCAGGTTCAAATGCACGATTGTCCGGCCTAGACAATGTCGTATGCAAAAGGCAGAAATTCTGATGAGGTGGAAGACCAGGAGTTGTCCTTGGAGATAAGTGATCCATCAAACTTCCAAAACATTCAACGCAATTACGATGCACTTCAATGGGAACGTTTATAATGCAAAGAAAATCCTGGATTTACTTTTTTAAAAGAACGATCCAATCCTAAAATAGCTACATTCCAAATAACACATAGTTTTATCCGTTATCCGTTAGAAAATTTAAGTGGCATATATCCTAATTAAGGTGCATTACCCTCTAGCGTGGATGCTGGGCTACTGCAGTAAATAGTAATGGTATCTACACACTAGAAGAAATTTTTGTCAAAAATTGCCCTTTTTAAATTCAGACGTTTCTGCCTACAAGGATAGGGGAAATTTTCTTTAAAAAGGCATTTTTTAAAGAAATTGTTCCTAGTGTGTAGAGATCTTAAGAGGAAAGAGTTGAACGTAAAAATTGTAATTATAATTAAAGTTATTCCCTATTCACGGTGCCGGACAAAATACCGAAACCCAAAATTCCGAACGCCAAAATCCCGAATGGTCAAAACCCTGAAAGGGATAAAATTATACAGAAGATGACGTGTATAATAATATCCCAAAACACAGAAAATTTCCCTTTGCCTCCAAGAAGCGCGGGCGCAAACTTGGGTGTAGCTGTGACACATTAAGGATTCGGGATTTTGGCAAATTCGGTTTTTCGGTATTTTGACTCATTCGGGATTTTGGCTTTCGGAATTTTAAGTTTTTTAATTTTGGCTTTTCGTGATTTTGGCCCATTCGGTATATTTTTTTGTGTGATTTCTATCCATTTGGGATTTTGGCCCATTTGGAACTTTGGCTTTTCGGAATTTCGACTCAATCGGGATTTTAGCCCATTCGGGATCTTGGCTCTTGGGATTTTGACTCAATCGGGATTTTGGCTTTTGGGATTTTAAGTTTTTGGATATTGACTTATCGAGTTTGGACCAATCTGGATTTTGGCTTTTCGAGATTTTGACTCATTCGGGATTTTGGCGTTTTTGATATTAAGTTTCAGGAATTTGACTTTTCGAGCTTTTGTATTAATCTGGATTTTGGCTTTTCGGGATTTTGACTCATTTCGAATTCTGGCTTTTGGGATTTTAAGTTTTTGGATTTCAGCTTTTAGAGATTTGGCCCAATCTACATTTTGGCTTTTTGAGATTTTGACTTATTCTGAATTTTGGCTTTTCGGGATATTGACTCATTCGGGATCTTGGCTTTTCAGTAGTTTCATTCATTCGGAATTTTGGCTTTTGTGATTTTAAGTTTCAGAATTTGACTTTTCGAGATTTTGGCCATATCTGGATTTTAGCTTTTCGGAATTTTGACTCAATTCGAATTTTGGCTTTTGGGATTTTAAGTTTTTGTATTTCGTATTTTAGAGATATAGCCCAATCTGCAGTTTGGCTTTTTGGAATTTTGGCGTTCGGAATTTTGGCTTTCAGAATTGTGACTGGGACCCATTTTTTTCATAAATTATACACAAAGAAAAATTTATTTTGTTTCCCAATTCTGCCGCGAACTCTTCAAGCCTGATATTATACGTTGATTAAAATTAATATTATTAGATTTTTCAAACTGAGCGGTCAAGAGCAGAATGCTCTTATCTATCGCACAACAAGTTCCCCTGCATGTCAATTAAAATTGGGAAATTTTAAAGGCGTCCTAATATTACACAGCAATATAATATTTATTATGTATTACATTATCTATAAACAGTACCATTAAGAATAAATCGTCGAATAAATTAAGGATAAAGGGTTGGAACTGAACTGACTGAATTGGTTTGAACTGAGAACTGAAGCTTGAACAGTCATCAGAGGGACAACTGCCCAAACTTCAGGTGTCCCCTGATGACTGTAAAGTATCTGATGCTGTATCTCCGAGATCTTTGTATGAGAATCCTAGAGCTCTCTCTCTCGACCACTCAAGAAGACATGAAGCGTGTCGAAAGCTCTGGAGATGAGTTAAGATTTTGATCTACAAAGGGTTGAAAGCTTCATACATCGTGTTACTGCGTTCGGACGGAGGTCCTAGATCGGGCGGACTCTCTTGGATCTTCAACTTATAAGTACAGTGGCAAAGAACTAGAAGGCGCAATAACACCGGAATGGTTCTAAAATGGCCCATGAACGGATTTGACTAATAACGTTTACAACAATAGTGAACTTTATGATATACTTTATGATATGCTCACACTTGAATTAGTTCACTGAGAGGAACAATTAAAGTTTTTTAATTATCAAGTTTAAGACGAATCGGTTCCGCGGCCAAAGTCCCTACCGTTATTTTGAATCCTTAATTCCTCTCGTTCAGTAATAACCTTCCTGATTTGAGAGCTCTCTCTGATCGAGGTTTTACCTTTACCAATTCGAAAATATATCAGAGAGAACTTACCTATAAACCCGTTGTAAGTTCGAACGTTTAAACCGACGAGTTACACAGAAGTGAGCAAGATCATCAATAGGACATTTCTTTGAGTGAAATTTCAATTAAGACGTTCTACTACCATCCTGAAATTCCACAAAATTACTCAAAAATTCACTTTTTGTAGCAAAAGTTTTCACATTGTCGTTGACAGTTTACGATTGCAGTGTCAAGAATATCGAAATTCCGAATGCCACAACAATCAGCGCTAAAGCGCCGGGTATATGAACTTTGTACTTTAGGTTTCCAGTAAATTTTCGAATAGGTTTGACTTGGCTTTGGAGTAGCTTCCCAAGAAACAATTTCTTCTTAATATAGTCTTGTAGAATTCCTTAAGTAAGGCTCTATAGAACCAAAAATCTTTTTATTTGCTTATAACGCTCTTGGTTCCATCACTGAGATTCCTATAAGTAAAGTGGCACACTCTTAAGGATCTTAGGAGCTTCTATAGGAATTTTGATAGAAAATTCACACTTTAAGTCTTTTAAAAGTGAACTAAAAGATTTGTTTAATACTTGGTTCTATAAGGCAGCTACTTTGCTTCTTGGGTTTGTCTCTTTCAAAGGTTATTACTGAACGGAGCCATTGAGTACACAATGTACCCTGTCCCTAGGGTTAGCCCTCTGTGAGTGGATGCTGAATGGTGTGCAGCGCATCTTTACCGCCTAATAGTGAGCATGCCTTTCGATGTGCTTAAGACTATGGGCATGGAGCACTCATGCCTTCTTTGGCATAACGCTCTTGCACACGATCAGTTGAACTTAAACTCGGTGTACAAACGCACCCTTAACAAGAAAATCTCCAAGACCTCGGTTATTCCAATCTAACACAAGATCGAACTAAATTCCTTATTTTCAGCTTAAAGGTACTAAGCTGGAACATAAACAGATTACTTAGAAGCATATAAACGTGTGCAATATGACCATGGTTCATGCATTTTTGACACAAGAAAATTAGCTCAACTGATTGCATCTATTTTAGCAGATACTTTAAAAAAATCCTAATTTCCTCACAGAAACAATAAATATAATGTGAATTCAAGGCAAAATGCTCCTCTTTCGGCTTTTTATGCCTCCTTCTGCCATCAGATTAAACTGAAAGTGATTAAATTTAAGCGGAATCGTGTGTGTTGGCTGGAATAAAAGATACAGGCTGGTGATATGAAGGTGGGAAGGTGAAATTGAAAAAGAGAGATCTTTTGTTGCCTCTGGTTTACCTTTCTTCCCCATAAAGTCTTGTGCCCATAACAGCCCATCATGAATTGTGTTGTATGCATCGCCTATTTTGCATGATAAGGCATTCTTCGTCTCAGTTGAATTCACCTCAGACTCACACTCCAAATGATTGGGAGTCGTTTGGCTAAATGCCAGTCTCTACCCATGAATGCTCCAAGTCCCCCTCAGTACATGTATGCTAAACTTTTAGGGAAATTCAGCTGCTATGCTTCAGCACTTGGGAGATCACAGACTCTTTAGAAGTTGATGCTTTCGTGGCAGGACGTGATAGTGTCTTAAGTGTTATTTTTTTCCTTCTCCCAGTCAGTCTTTTTCTTTGGCTCCGAGACTCTCCAAAGGCGAAGGAAAAAGAGTCTCTGTGGAGATATTTATAAATATTTTCTCTCCCAGTGTATTGCAATAATAATGCTGCAATAGTTGCGAAAAAAGATTCTTGAGCTGTCGTTCATGCAGCACTATTGAGATGATGATGGGATTATGTTCTTCTTGGTTGCTTCTTCATTTTCCAGGGGAAAACATTCGTAGGAGGAGGTGTACATGTTTTTCAGGGGAATTTTACAAAATTTAGTTTTTTCTAAATTTGATTTTTATGGTTTGAACTTTGAACGATAACAACAAAATTTTAATTTAGTTTTCAGTTTCAGAGAACGCAGACAGTCCTACGCCTTGTCACATCATTTCGCATCCCAATTCCTTTACCTTAAGTTGACATATCGTATCCTATTCCTGACAATAAAAAAAGAAACGTTTCCATTTAATCAGCAATAGAAAAATCCGGAAGTCGTCGTGAAAAAAAATCACTCAGGGAAACACATTAACTACCTCCAGAGCTTTCGGCTCGGTCTCCAAGGCTTAATTAATGCAGTGGTCAAGTCTTGCAATTTTTTTCTGAGACTCGTTTAGGGTTTTGCTCAGGTCAGGATTATAACAGCGCATAAGAGGGAACGGGGCACTATTTTTAGACTGTCCTTTCACATTTTTTGCAATATTTGGCACAACTTTACATCTCTTTCTGGTTCTAGGGTTTTGCTAGGATTTCTCTTTTTTTATCACTTCCAGCACTCCAGAGCAGAGGTGAAAAAGGGTTTTTTTGTTTGAGATTTTATGACTGTTTTCGATTTGAGTCTCAAAGAAAAATTGCAATACTTGAGTGAGTTGTTATGAGATTGTAATTTATTTAAAGATCTGAATAAAAACGGCTCCTCTTTTCTTTCTCCGCCACTTATGTAGGCTTGGAGATCGATCCGAAAGCTCTGGAGATAGTTGATGTATCTCACTGAGTGATTGTTTCTTCTCAACGACTTTCGAATTTCCCTAGTTGATTGGAACTTCACGTCGATTTTTCCCACAATGAGTTTCCATTTAAGTTACTAATTTGCTATAAAAACGTTTTTGGGGAATAAATCATCAGTATAAAGACTTGTTATTTTCTTTATGAAAAATAATTATTGAATAGAAAAAATGGTTAATTTTGCCCACAAATACTTATATAAATTTACATTTGTACTACCTTTTTCTATCCTAGAATTATGGAATTAGTTTTAATTTCTTTAGTTTTGCAATAGGGATATTAGCCTTTACTACCAATCGAATTTAAGGAATATTATGTTCTTAATTTTTTAAAAGTAGATAGGTACTCATTTTCATTTTCATACATTCTTTCTTTCCTAAATGAAAAATTCTGCTTAATCATAATATTAGAATCTGTAATTGCTTTTATTTTATAAAGCTTATGTAATGTAATACTCAAAGAAAAGTAAATAAACCGATTTTAGTTCATTTTATTATTCTTTTTAAAAAAATAAATGTAATGAATATATATTTTTGGTCTTTAAGTACCGTAGATTTTGAATACGCGTAACTTTGAATTAAATTTTTAGAACATGATTTGGTTGTTTAATTTATTTAGTTTGAACATGATTAAATACAAATACTCACGTTAATCTAAATTTATTTAAAATTTTAACATAATTGCCCTTTTGTACTGCAATTTACATACATTTTTGACAAGAATAACATTTAACGTGCTAAAATTAATATCGCCAATATTACTAACGTTCCGCTTAAAATCGGTGATAATCGAAAATAAATAATCGAATAATGAAATTTATTTTCGAACAAAAATTACTTATCTTTTCAAAATCGGTTTATTACTGGTTCACAACTGATTTGAATTGATTTATAAATCACTCAAAACATTACCCAAAATAACTTAGGATTAATATAATTGAATTACAAATAAAAATTAGTTATCAGTTTTGAACCAGTTCAAAATCGATTGGAACCGCTTAACTTTTGTTCGAAATTCCAATGGTCCGTCTGAGTAATGTCTAAAACTTAAGGCCTCTACACATTGGGAGCAATTTTTGTCAAAAATTGCATTTTTGACAGAATTTTGACGTTTCTGCCTACAGCACTGCAGCCAATTTCCTTCAAAAAAGCAATTTTTGACAAAAATTGTGCTCAATGTGTAGACACCTTTATCCAAAAATTAGAAAAAATCCAGCGATCCCAGTTTCCAGCAATTCCAAAAAAACACGGTTTTGGAGGGGTAGAGAAGCGGGTGGGGGGACATGAGGGGCATGTTAACGATCCTTGGATCGACCTATAGGGGGTCCTCCTTCGGTCTCAAGTCACTCTCTAACCGTTTGGCTTCTAGAGCGCTGCCGAAAGCCGGACGGACAGACGGACAAATAGTCTGTCTGTCTGAAAAAATCGTCTGAAACGCGAAGATTTGTTGAGAAAGTGGTCTCCGGGAGGTGGAAGGTGAAAATTTTAGGCGGGGGGGGGGTGAAAAATCCAGGAGTTATATATACTACTCTCTCCGTGGAGTTCGAGCCGTAGAAAGATACAGGTTTATTGATACTATCGATTCGATAGTATCGAAAAGTTATCATTCTACCCCTGATTCTTTGCAAAGCTTTCGGATCTAATTCCTAATGTTAGTCTTTGCTTTGTCAATTTGATCAAGCCTAGGGCAAGTGTGCCAATTTCCGGCCAGCTTGCAATATCGGACACCTTTTTTGTTCCTCGAATTTCCATGATTTTTTAGTTTTTACATACTCTAGAGATTATACAATGCATAAGGAACTATGAGAATAAAGGTGGCCGAAATAGAGCATCAAAACTATGTCTATATTTTTATTCATTTTAAAATCTATTAAGAATAATTCTAAAGTAAATAAAGACGATAAACTGTCAACAAGGTTGTAAGCAACACTCCTTAAGTAAAAGGAATAAAAAAAAAATCAATTTCTATTAAAGATATTACATTTTAAACTTGAGGCTTTGGCGCTTGCATGCAACTATGCCGAAATTTGGCACACTTATCCTATATGTTAGACTTACCACAATTCACGTGGTTAAGGCGTCGCTTGGCTCTCAAAGATAAAAAAGTAAAATATATTTTAGAAATTTAATGAATTTATTATTCTTCTCTGAGTAATCTTGACTGCCGAAATGTTTATACCTTGTACTTTTATATGCTAAAGGTTTTTATTTAAATTTTCTTTTACAATTTTTCTAAACAAACAATGTATTAGAAAAAATATGTGATTTTTTATACTTGTTAATTCACGTATGATTTATTTTTCTTGAGAAACATTTTATAAAACTAGTATTCTTAAAAATTCTAACCGTATTGAATGTTTTTTAATTGCAAATTTAGGGTTGAAGGAACACCTCTTCGACAGGAAATCCCTATTGACACTTTTGTCAAAATGTTGGAATTTATTTAACCCATTCCTTACCATGGTATTATACATCATACGCAAATTGAGTGATTTTAGATGATTTATTCCAGGGCTATTGTTATTCGAATTTCCGTCGGAAATGGATTTTTAATCACTTTAGTCCTTTAATTACTTGGAAAAAATAGCCCAACAGAAATGGGAATACATTTTGTTGTTCTTTTCATGCTTCGCGTGAAGTCATGCAAAAATTTTGCTCAAAATGGCGTACGGAAAATTTGACATCCCGTAGAATTTGTTAAAATTGGCCTTCATTCTCTTTCCTGATTTAAATTGTGGTTGCCAATGTGTTTTCTTGGATAGTTACTCTACCCAAATCAATAGAGTTTGTAATGAATTATTATACAGAATTTAAATTCAGTGACCGTTAAGACGCATGTTTGACGGCTGCTCCCCGCACCCCCATAATGGATAATTTTTATTTTCTATTCAAGAAATTCATCTATTAATCTGTATGAGCCTAATTCGACAATATGAAAATTCTATCCCAAGTATTTCTGGTACATTGAATAAATGGATTAATGCATCCAATAAAATCTGAGTAATAAACGTTTTTTTCATTAATCTGCGTTTTTCGATAAGGATAAGTGTTCGAATTTCGTCTTCCAAATGGTACAGAGTAGGGTGTCAATAAGCCCTGACATGAGTTCTCAAATGTCAATAGGTGTTCCTTTCACCCTATTCAAACTCTAACTAGATACCTCCCCCCATATCCTTCAACCGCGGCTGTCTTACCGTTTTCTTTTAATTATTTGACTATTTTACTTTATTTATTTATTATTTATTTTATTAATTTTATTTAATTTTATTTTCCTTTTTTTTAATAATAAAGTACTGCTGATATTTCTAAATGTTTACTAAACAAAACGGCTTATGTCTATCTCATAAATTATAAATATAATGGAACTAACGAACTAATAAGCAATGTACCGAGAGATTTCTGGTCATAATACCTTTAAGAGCTCTGCTAAACTGGCTTAAAACATTTGATAAATTCTGAAACTGTCTCAATAATTGATGTTCACTTTTCCGAAAGTCAACCAACCTTGCTTGAACTTCTTGACCAAGAGCATGGTGCGGTTGAGGTTTGGGCAGAAAGTTTTGTCACATGGACATGGTCGATTTTGTTGAAGTGAGTCTCAACGGATCACTTGTGAGGTAGTTGCAGCTTAAAGAGTTTAGGACCTGGGCACAAGAGTTTCCGTCGTCATTAAGATTGAATTGTTCACCAAATGTTTATTCTATCCATCCCACATTTCCTGACCACCAAGTCTTTGCCATCTCCCCCAGAAAAATCCCACATTATTGTGGAAGATGGTCCAACTGTGTATCTTTTCTGTATATTTATCCAATGGCTTTTCAATTGATTGTAAAAAATCATTAAACTCCGAGCCACAAGGCAATTTTCACGGATTTTCTCGGTCGTCTTTGAAGTGGAATTTTCATTGCTTGCAGAACTATTTGGCTGATGTTTTGGGAGTTTTCTGATGATTCATAGAAATTTTTCCGGAAACTGATATGCAATAAATTTTTCCTCCAGACGAAAATTGCTTGCAAGGAGAGAATTTTTGGGCGTTTTGGATGTTCCCCTTTGGAGGACGTTCGAGAAACTGTGATTTGGGTATTTTCTTAATTTAAATGGAAAACTCCACCACCCACTCTTCTATAAATAAAGTGAGACAGAAATTGAGTTGAAGAGCTCACACATGAGATGATATGTGTTTACGAGGCTGTTTCTTCTTGTATCTTTCTTGGGATAATGTGGAGTGGTGCGTCTTAAATGTGTGAATAAGTACATGAGATTCACTTGTCTCTCTCCTCCTTCTTGGCACGGAAAATGCGATTGATCCCTTCTTGTAAACTCTATCCATCGTAAAATCATTTATTCAGTGTAATTTTGCTAATTCATTGAATTAGAGATTTTCAGCAAATGGATTTATTTGAGATGTTTGTATTTTCAGGAAGACACTTTTAGATAATTTCCCCTCTAATTAAGCAACTGATGCTGAAGCACATTTAGAGCCTCGTCAGAACTGAATTGAGTCTGTACACTGACTGTTTCAATAAGAGACAAGATGTAGAAAAAAAAAATAACTCGAATGTTTATTTACACGTAAACTAAATTGATACGGTAGTATTACCTTTAAATATCTTTTACTACCTAAGACACTCATACACTGCCGGTTCAAACTAAGGATTTAGCCAAGTTTCCAAAGATCTCTCTACCGTCAGTTGGATCAGCAATTGTCGTAACTCCCGCATGGTCTCATAGGTAATGAGAAAGTTACGACAATTGCTGATCCAACTGACGCTATATATAAAGGCCTCTACACATTGGGAACAGTTTTCGTCAAAAATTGCATTTTTGACAGAATTTTGACGTTTTAACCTACAGCAGTGCTTACAATTTCCTTCAAAAGTGCAATTTTTGATGAAAATTGTATCCAATGTGTAGAGGCCTTAAGAGACAATTTTACTAATTTTTCAAAAACTAATGGAATATTTGCCTTGAATATCCAATCCTAAATTAAAATTTTCTCAAAAATATTGCCTGATGAGCAATTAGAGAATTTAACCCTTTAAGGACGATTAGAACACCGGTGTCTCATAAAGAAAATAATTTTTCCTGACTACCTAAATTTATTTTTTTCTTATGCTTGTACGTAATTGCCAAGCAGAAGGTTGAAAGAACCTAGGATATTTTTTGCAAGTCTCTAGCTATTTGCTATGTAGTGAATATTTAAGCTAAAATATGGCAAATTTTTAAATTCTCAAATTTATAATTGATTTTATTTATTTTTTATACTTCTAATTTTTTAAGCAAAACCCTCTTGCCAATGAGAACTATAATACTCATACGTCATATTTTTTATTAAAGCGAAAAATATTATTCATTGGTATTGTCAGAAAAAATACTTAAATTTATCGGCTATTTTTGTCCCTATCGTTCATAGAAGCGCAAAATACACCGAATCAGACTCTGTTGGACTTTCAAATGTTAGATGTAAGACTTATCATTGATTATGTTTCTCAGTTTAATTTTTATTGTTGATTTTCAGCCCGTAAAGTGTCTCGTTGTTAAAGGGTTAAGCGGAGAATAATGCCCTAAACACACTTAGGACTTAAGCTGAGAGACGACTTAGTGGAAAATGATAGAAATGCACTTTAGGGGAGGGTGGGGCAGTTTAACGATGGGGCAGTTTCAATTTTTGTATATTCTTCTTATCCTTTTGAAAGGAATGGGATAAAACCTTTAATGTTATTGAAGAGCTAACTGAGACCCATGTTCATAAAAATAATTAATTTCGTGATACTTCTCGTTTGAATTCTCTAATTGATTTTGCAAAACTGCATCAAAATGAAACATTTTATAATGTTTTAATTTCAACAATTTCTGAACTATTGCACTTATCTATGGAAGTAACATAATTGTATTAAATTACCAGAGGTTTTATGATTATTATAAGGCATTTAGCGTTGAATTAATTTTAAAACAGTTCTGACAATTTTGAATTAAGTTCCGAAAGTGCGTGAGGGGCAGTTTCATGCAAGCACACGGAGAAGTTTTCAGTGTATATCAATTTACTTTTTTAATCACAATCAACTTAAAATGATCATTGAAAAGGTTTTGTAGCTGTAATTCTCCATAAAATTCGAAATTATGGGAAGTAGTATTTCCTAAAAGTTAATAAAAAAAATTTAAAAAAAAAATAGTCTTTCAGTGTTTTTAAGTGCTTAAAAATGATGAATTTAATTGTTATAATATCTTTTCAGGATGTTTTCAGCAAGATATTGTAAAAGTTTTTTAGTATTATAAAAATTCAAGACTTTAAAATACTATTATAAAACTGTTATACTAAGAAGGACATGTTATAAGGCAATATAATGATCCAACAATGTACAGAATTAGTTTAGCACTACAAAAGACATTTCTTTCGTATAAAAATTTAAAAAAAAATGCTCAGTTAATGAGAAATACGCTCGGAAATCTTTGGCGATATTTTATTTTCTTTGTGTGATCAATTAGTGTTCAAATTCTGTTATAAAGTTCTTGTTCGATTATATTTTTAAGTTTTAGAATTTTAGAAGACTTCAAAATAGTAATTTTAATCAATTCTGATATCGCAAGTTTCCTATACACACGTTTTATCTTTCTCAAAAATAACCTCATATTTATCTTGAAATTGCCCCGCAATGGGGTACTTTCACACATTCCACAAATGAAGTGAAATGAATTTCTCCACAATACACTAATGAAATTAAAGGATTATTGTTATTATTTTTATTAACCCTGAATCCATCTGTAATTCACAGAATATACAAAGTTTTACTTCTATTTATCATCTTTTTGCAAAATGGTCGCAAAATCCATTTTTCAATTTAGTAGTGAAACTGCCCCACTCTCCCCTAACCACTATTTCTAATATAATTACGCTAAGTCATCTCTCGACTAATCCTCATGTCCTTCATGGCCCTAAAGTAGACTCTCGCTAATTCGGCTCTTTTACGATCGGTCTATTTTTTTTAAATCGGGCAGCAGTTAAATTTTAAAAAAAATTATGTTGACATTTTTCAAGTTTGACTATGATTATCAAATGAAGAAAATATGCTCAAATTTGCAATTGTTTGTATTAGTTCTGATGTGTTTTTGCATTATTAATGGATTTTTATAAAATTTACAATGTAAACGAGTATGTAAACTCAATATATGTATGCAGATGAATAAAAAATCGTTGCATTTCAAAAAGTTTGTCGCCCGAATTTCACTCTAATTCGGGCGACATTTTAGTCCTAAATGCCCGAATTTCAGTGAGTCCTACTGTATATAAACTTGCACTTTAGAGTTCCAGTCGATTTTCGGAGAGATTTAGTTTGGCCTTTGGAGTAACTTTGTCTCATCGAAAGGTTTATTACAGAACAGGTCCAGTTCTCTATCAAAAGTTTTTAAACAAATTTTACAAGATAAAATATTAAATAAGTTAAGCCAGAAGTTCAACCTTCGGTTTGAAGACTAAGCATGACTATACGTGAGACTGTTAAGAATTTTCCACAATGTATTTTATTTTAAGCAGGGGCCCATCAAGCCTAATAAAAAGTAAAGCTATTTTTCACTTTTCCTTGTAAAAATTTTGCAGTTATTGCACCGCGACTTAAACAAATTTGCTCGCGGTTCTTGTATAATTTTGGCGAACATTATGAAATACATATTTTTAGATAGCTTTTAATGCACGATTTCAAAATATATCAGACTGATAAGTCAATTCTCTTAAGAGAAAACTTGCCAATAGTCTTCAGTGCCTTTATGCAAATAAACGTATGGAAAAATGAAATGTCGAGAGGCCTCTGATTTTAAAGGGATCCGTGGAGCAATTGGTAAGAGCATTCAGCTCTTGAGTGGTGTGATCTCTGGCTCGATTGTCACAGTTGTGAGTTCGAGTCCCGCCCGGTGCAAATGATTGAAGCATCTCCATGGACATTTATCACAAAACATTGTAAATTCAATAAGAAATTTGTAAAATGAACAATGTACAAAATGGCAAAAATTGCCCAGTACATCAAAATAAACATAAATAAAAATCATATTTTATTTTTCTATTTATTTTTAATAAAATTAACAGATAATGCAATAAGAAAACTCGGCCGTATAATCTTAGAATCTCGTGCAAAATTTTTGATATTTTTTTCTTTAAATTTTTTTAAATTTATTTCTGTGTAATTTACGTGTAATTTATTGACATTCAGCACATCACCTGTGTATTGGAAGTGGGAGAGATTTTACAAGAACTCCCATCAGTTGAGAAATCATTTCACATTCACAATCCTCACTGTGATAGTCTCGGTGGATCTTTTTTTCTGCATTTTGGGATTTTCATTTGTCTGTGTCTGTCTTCTACACCTCAAGTAAAAGCGCTAGAAAACATGTTTTTTAATTATAAAAGTTCATTTTTTGTGACAAGAAAAAAACTAAAGAGTTGAAATAACCTGTCTACAGAATCTAATGTGATTTTCCATTCTTTTCAGACGAATATCGCGGAAAATGCTCTCTTGCCACATGACTCATCAACACGGACCTTGACTATAGCCAGGTGAGTTCCACATTCAAATATTTTCACGTGGAAATTGGAGAGAGTTATCAAGAATTAATGGCTCAATCCACTTTTATAGTGAAGATGGTGTAGTGATTTGGAAGAATGAGTAACGATAATCCCATCTGAATGGGCTCCTTATTCACATCAATTGGTCTTTTCTTCTCACTTTTCCATCCTCCAAAATCTGTGTAATATTGTTCTAGGCTATTCAGTGCAAAATTCATTTGTGTTCATTGAATTTGAAGGGAAATATTAAAATATCTCCAACTAAACGTCTCCTAAAATGAGACATATGTATTTGGCGCAAATTTGATGATGTTCCTAAAATTAGAAATACGTGTGAAAATTTCAAAATACGTCGTGTTTATGAGTTTGTGGTTTTGGTATATTTTTCTTTTTAATTCTACCATTTAATTATTTTTTCTTCTTCCCAATTTTATGACACTTTGTTGACATACTTCAGAGTTTTTTTTGTGTTTGGGATTTTTTTCCTGACACATTTTGTCTTTCAAAAATTTCAAAGAGCTCTACTAGAGATTTTTGGTTAGAGAAAAATATCAAAGATAAACAAATAATAAAATTTGTTTTAATAAAAAAAATTGCGAAAGAGTTTTGGTTGGGATATAAGGTGGTATGATTTAAAAATTTTAAGGATTTGAATTGAAGAAAATTTAATGAATTACTGCACATTAGCGTGAAGTTATGGTTATATCCCTTATTTGATATTACACAGACACAATCCTATAGGGGGGGATGGGACTACTTTGAGCTATGGAGCTACATAAATAATGTAATTTAGATAGACATAACAATTATCAAATTAAATGAAATAATTGTAAGGGCCTGCTACCTTTAGAAGTATGCGAAAAATCGTATATCAATGTAGCCTCACAGCTCAAAATAGCACCACTTCCCTCTACTACATTTTATTTTATCCAAAACAGTTCTTACAAGACATGAATTTCTAAATCATAAATGTAAAAATTCTCAAAAAGTATAGTTAATTGCTAGAGCTACGGCAAGATTGTGAAAATCCTTCAATTAATAAATTGTTGTCGTTTAATTTTATTTATTGAGTTCAATATTAGCACATGCATGTACTAAAAGTGACAACTTTTTAATTATAAAATAAATCGTGAAAAGGAAATATAAATAGAAAATAAAGAGTTATGGTGCTATTCCAGTGAATAATGAAAAGTTGAAATCTTTCTCTTGAAATGTCTTCTTTTTAGTACATGACTGTTCTTATGCGCTTCTGTATTATCGACTTTTCTTGTGTTGCAAAACCACCAAACATTCCTGACAGAACCCACAAGAAAACATGAAGACACAGAGGCACACGAGAACATCATGTATTAAAAAAAATATTTCGGACAAAAATTTCCCTTTTGCTTTTCATGTTTCATTGGAATAGGATCAGTATTCATTTCTTGAAGCACTACTGCACAAATAGTTGTTAATTTTCATTTTAGTTCATCTTACTATCGAAGCAAAGGTTTCAAAGAGTGCTAAATTGATTATTAATTTGCTTACTCTTTTTCACTAACTATTTTCTATATTAGAACATGCATGTACTAATACAATTTAATTTGAAAGTTTTAAAAACAAAATTGTGAAAGAGTAGGAAATAGAAAGATCGGAGATTATACTACTAAATAGAATAGCATCCAAAAAGCACGAAAATCACATTTTTTTCATACGGGCACTGTACAAAAATAGTATAAAGTTTAAAATTAGTACTACTTTAATTAAAAGCCAAATTTCAATACTCATTACTAATAATGGTAAACTTAAAAAATAATAATTGGATTAATTATTAAAACTTTAATCCATTTTGTGAGCTTATCTTTAGCACATTCATGTACTAAATACTTTTATAATTGTAAGAATCCGGTTGAAAAATATCTTTTTTCAACAAACTAAGGAAGAATTTAATAAATTACTTAATGAATGATTATTTGTTTGAATCACCTAACACGTGCATGTACTAAAATATGGTAACCTACATATCGTCGGTTGCGTCTACCTCTTTCGTATCTGCATTTTTTTTGTATCTGCATTTTTTGGTGTAAGCTACAATACAGACGTCCCCTTTTGCGTAAAATACTGACACAAAAGAAATGCAGATACGACAGAGGTAGACGCAACTGGTGATATGTTGCCTAAAATTGTTCTACATAAAAATAGAAAACTAGTCTTACAAATAAACCCAAAGCTATTGCCTCTTTATTTAAAGTCCTACTAGACGAGAAATCTAGAAAATCTATAAAAACTGTCTATCAAGTCTAAATAGTGGTTGTATAGGCGCGCGACGACATCGGCCATATGCGAGGTCTAAATAGAAAAACTAACCTTGTATGAATTCTGATTTCGATATTGTTTAATTTTAGTACAAGGTCTATTAAAGTACAAATTTCGTAAGAATCTTGTTGTTAAAAACAGAGTTCGTAGGAAATAATAAAAACAGATTAACTATAACTGACACTTAAAATAAGCTGAATTTTAGTACATGCATGTACTAAAATCAAATCATTTACATATACTAAAATACACCTAATGAAATCTAATTAATAAATTATCATGAAGTGAGTAGCATGAGTAGAGCGTAGGTCCAATCAATCTAGTCTTTTAGTACTTAATCTTACCGGTGGCAGCCAAAATTCCGAAAGTCAAAATCCCGATTTTTTAAAATCCTGAAAGGGATGAAATTATATGGTGGAAAATGTTCAGAATAATTTCCCAAAACACAGAAGATTTCCCTTTGCCTCTAGCAAGCACCAGTGCAATCGTGGGAGTAGCTATGACACTTTTAAGATTATTCGGGATTTTGGCGTTCGGGATCTTGGCTTTCGGGATTGTGGCTTTCGGGATTTTGACCGGAACCCCTATACATATCACGCCAGTTTCTTCATCAAAAGAAAGAATCTGTATTTTGAGACATTTTGCATTCATTTTAGTACACCTATAACGAAATCTAATTGAGAAAATATAATAGAAGAGATGGTTTGCAGATCCGATCAGCGTAGACTTTTTTGTACTAAATAGTTTTTCTGTGTAAGAAGAAGAGTAGTGCTAGTAGTAAGATTGGGTTATGGGTGTACTAAAATGAATGCAAAGTGTCTCAAAATACAGATTCTTTAATTTGATGAAGAAACTGACGTGATATGTATAGATAGGGGATTCTCTGGTGATGGCCAGTGGATCACTTCCCAAAGAAAAACACTTTTCCAATCTTGCCCAGAGCTTTCGGTCCTGCACTGAAGAAGACCCATATCCAGGACCGAAAGCTCTGGGCAAGATTGAAAAAGTGTTTTTCATTGTGAAGTGATCCACTGGCCATAATCGGAGAGTCCCCTATCTATATAGATTCTTTAATTCTTTTTAGTACATGAAGCTTCTTATAGGTTATTTATATAGAAAAAGAAATTAAGCAGATAATATTAGTACTAAATCTTAAGTTTAGATTTATTTTGAATTCAATGAAGTTTCGGAATATTTGGCAATGTAATAGCTCCATCACATTCAACCGTTTTCTAGCTCTTTTCGATGGAATAGGGTGTGAGGGCTAATGTGTGACATTTTTTTTGGTGGAATTTGATGCCAGTGGCATATATTTTCAGTTGTTGGATGCTTTTTCCGGTAACGAGATATTCATGTTTGGTACTGCGAGAAGGTTCAAATTAAAATGGACTCTCAGCATTGTTTGATGTCGCACCCTAATTTGAGAGTGAAGACTTTTACTGGTAAACATGAGCTGTTTTAGTTATTTTTTTTTAGGGTATGGGGTTGCGCTCGTAAAATCTTTTAACAGCTCTTTTTCATAAAAATATTTTTTAGGGATTTCTGCTGCAGCTAAGTAAATTTGTTGCAATTGATTTCTATTTTTGAGTAATACCTGGAGTAATACTTTTGGGAAATTCCTATTGGTATTAATTTAACTCAATCCCATGGAGAATTAGCTGAGAATTTCGTCACATTTGAATGTTGTTGATTAACAAGGAGTGAATAACATGAAGAGCAGTAACTTTCCGGGAGTGAGTTTGATTGTGGTGGCACTTGAGGAACAACAGGTGAAATGAGTGGCTGAGATTGTGGGAAACCCAGCTGTGAGGGGTTTGGGTAGCAGAACCCAAAAGCAGGGTGAGGGGATGGTTGGGTGTTTAGTGAAAAAGTTGCGGTGTCACTCAAAACTCACAGTGTTTACGGGAGAAAGTGAGGTGAGGTGGTTTATAATAATGTCTATAAAGTGACTGAAAGCAACCACGAAATTATGTAAACACCTTTGGGGCAAAGATAAATTTTCCATCCTCAATTCCCGGTGTTAGGGTATGAGTTTTGAAAATTTTTGCCGAGCAGAGTATGAGAGATGGGAATGAAGCAACAGAGAGTGGAAATTTTCATTGGAAAAGGGAAAGGTTGGGGGAGGGATGGATTCTTCCAAGGGAGAGATGGTGACTGCTTTTTCACTGAATGTGTCAAGGGCTTGATGGGAAAGACGACATGCGGCAAACCCCACATAGATTTTCATCTAGGAACTCTACTGATGCTTTTACTGTTTGATTAGCCGGGATGGTGTGTAATTAGAAATAATTACCAGAGATTTATGGATAATGGGACGGACGTGACTGGGAAAAGTGTTGAGATATTTCCATATTCTAATATTGATGAATGTTGATGGGTATCATGAGACTCCATTTCTAAGTACACAGAATCAATGTGGGGAATATTCCTTGTACCAGTGCTTCAAATAGGTCATTTTACACTCAGAAAAAAGAGAAATAATTAACGGATAATTTTTTGAAAAACGCCATTTAAAATGCATTTAAAAATTTGATTGAGTTTTAAAATTAATCTATTGAATTGCTAAAAGTTAAAAGGAAAAATAAAAATATCAATAAAATTGTTAAGGAAGTTCATACACACATAACTTCTAAAAATATAAAATTTTGGGATATTAGATTAATATTTGGGCAACGTTTTTTACGTTTTTATATTGTCAATAAGCAGAAAAAGCCAACCAAAAAGCGGAAATGTAGTTCATACAGGTTGACCAATCAGACTCATAAAATAACTTCCACTTTGTGAAGGTATCCCACATTACTCTACAGCATAAATTTGATCATGACCACATAAAATTAGGTAAACTTAATGATTTATTAATTGTTATACTTTTAATAACCAGTCCACTTTCAACTTCAAAAGTTCTAATAAAGATAACTATAATGAAGATTTATTTATATCGATGTTCACTCTTAAAAGGCAACAAAGGATCTAGCAAGCCATACCCAAAAAAAAAATCTCTTCAGTTATTCACAATTAAAAAAAAATTGGATATAAGATTTAAAGATTTGTTATTCTTTCATTTTAAAATCTAAAAAAAATTCTAAATTCTAAAAATTCTAAAATGTAAATAAAATCTAAGTAAATTCCTATTTGGCTTAACTTTAAACGGCTCACATGGATTACAAAAAACTGCATATTTTCTTTAATTTTTTTTCAATATCATTTTATTTAATTCAAGTTTTTTAATGTATCAAAATATAATATTATAAGCTATATTTTATGAAATTTTCATTTAAATTTTACTCCCTATGTTCCAAAAAAATCATACGTTTGGAGAAAGAATGGGGATTAACTCTTTCGCGTCCATAGGGTCATATATGACCCGGGGAAAAAAGTTTCTTTTTGGCTATTTACATTAATTGAAATCTAACTGGAGTCTTGAGAAAATGAGCCAAGAATCTTACATCCTTCTATTATGATGTCGTGCACGAACAGATAGATTTCAATTAATGTAAATACCCAAAAAATACTTTTTTCCCCGAGTCATGACATTACCCTATGGACGCGAAAGAGTTAAGGAATGGTTTTACCGAATGTTTTTGTTAATAGTAAATTCTGTTAATAGTTTTTTAGAATTTGTTAATAGTAAAACCTCAATTTCGAGGTTAAAAAAAACTATCTGAGTGAAATGTTGTACATGGATGAAAATGTAGCTAATAAAATTCTCTATCAAATCCATAAAACAGATTGTTAGGGACAGTCCTGGTTTTCGAGATATTTTTGATTAAATTTGCTAAAAGGTTCGATTTTTCCATGTTTTCTGACATATATGAGACTACAGCACCCCTGGTGTCAGTTTCACGAACTCCATCTGTCCAAAGGATTATCGGACATGTCAAGGAGAACATTGTTCCCATATTAGGAAATTAATCAGTTCAGCAGAATTGGAGATATAGGTACCCAAGTATCAAAAAACGGTTTTGCCTAGATTCCAGGCGCGAAAAGAAAATTAAATCAAAATGATAAGTATTTTCGTAAATCATTTGATCCTAACAATAGAAAAAATAGCACGAGAATCCAGGGACAAAATCATTGTTGTACAGTGTAATTTTTGTACTTCTATATCTACATGCTCAGGGAGTTTTCCAATTGTTCTGTGATTTCTACTAATCATCAATATTGCAAAAATCATCGAAATTAAGATTTATTTCCTACTCTTTTCATAACATCACTTTCCAGAAAACAATGTTCAGGAAGATAATCAGTGTCTCCTTCCTAACACTGATTCTGTGGTAGGATTATTTCTGTGATAATATTCTAAAAACCATCGTGCTTTATTATTAAAATGAGACTAATTATTAAACAAACATTCACACAGAAATTATGATTTTTAATAAAATATGCACAGAATCCGAGTAAAAACGATCTAAATTGATAATGGTTTTGTTCGACAGCTGTAAGGATTTTATATTCAATTTTAACCGTTTTGTGCTCAACTGTGCGTTCTTTATTTGTAAATTTAACCTTTTCATGTTAAAGCTAATGAGTGTATTACATACAAGTGAAATCATTTTAAACTTAAGTTTAACACTAAATCGCAAGTTCTTTTACGTGTCATTATATCAAAGTCTGTTAAAAATAACCTATGTATATTACTATAAGAAATTATCAATAAGTATTTCTTAGATTTTAAAAATTGATTAATGAAGTCATACTATTTCCCTATTTGCGAATAGTGGAAAAAATGTATTTTTATGTCTAATTGTTTTACATGTTTACTATAACAATATTAATTTTGGTTCTATTATACGTTAAAAGTAAAAAAAATCAACATGTTGAGGATTTATTACAGGCAACATTCTGAAATACCTATCTGTCGAAGAATAACAATTAATTAGAAAATAGTAACGTTATTTTTCCACAGAGAGTATGTTTTATGTGTACAAAATCGTTTACTTACTTCACATCAATAGGTATTCATAACAAAAATTTTGTTCATGGCTTTCCCAAGAATGTTATTCCTCGTAAGCAATATCAATATTGATGTTGCTTACAGGAAATGTTTAAAAGATTCAAAAGTGCTTAATTTTTCTCTTTTATATTTTACATATTTTTTACATTTTTAATTACATATTTTTTTACATAAAAAAATATTTTTTACTATGTAAAGGCACAACCCTGACGGGTATTTTTTTTACTTATGTTTTGTATCGAACTGAGCTATATTATAATGTAATTTAACTTCTCAATCTGTTGGTGCAGCTAAATTTTATCATTTTAAGGCTGAATTTTATTTTAAAATAGGTGAAAAATCCCAATTTCAAAACTGCCCCACATTCAAATGTGCACCACTTCCCCGTTTCCCCTAAGAAAAATCATTGAAATACACTCAGAAAAGAGCTCTGTGGAAACAGCTCTTAATTTAGCTCTTGATATAAGAACGGGCATTCGTGTGTTGAGCTTAAAGACTATTTTACTTGAAGGAAAGCATTTATTTTAAAATATGCTTTGGTTCAAGAACGTACAGTCTTTGAATTTTCAGAGATGGCAAAAATAGTCTCTGGAAGAATTTTAAGTACTAACAAGTTCTTGGAGCAAAGCATAACGAGTTTTGATTCTAGTATCAGATTTTTTCTGCTGTATCGCAACAATTTTGACGTACACTCACAATTAAAAACACAATAGAATTTCACGTTTTTTTATTGCCCTATGCCACCGTATACACTTCTTAATTTATAATATTTCACATTCCCTATTGTTTTCCTAAAATCCAAGCGAAATTGATCAATTTTTGACTAAAAAAAACTCACATTTGGGAAGATATTTCTCCATCCGATTATCGCTGAGCGAGATGCCCGACATGTTTACAATTTTTTTTTCACCCGAACCATCTCACAAAAATCTTTTAATTTTTCCTCTATATAAGTTTTTCTAAATAAAAAACCACCTTTTCACAACACTCCAGACACTTGAGCTAGCTCGTGGGGCACAATATTCTAATTTTCAAGAAAAAATATTTTCCTATTTTTCGAGCTTCACTTCACCAAATTTCCACGTAATTCTTATCGGCACTGTATTTTTTTGCACCACAAGACACTTCACTACTTGTAGAGGCTTCTCCCCACAATTTTCACTATAATTATATTGAAAAAACTCGCGAAAACAATCACAACTTTGCGAATTAATTGCGAATTATTTTGTCTGTCATTTGACAGCACTGGAAGTCACTGAAAATTTTCTCTGGAGAGACGGTACTCTCTCTCTCTCGCTCAAGACGCGGCAGCTCTTAGTTGATCTGTTTTAGAAAACAGCTCTTGATTCTAAGCACGACATGTTTAGGTTGATTCGGCTCTTAAAATATTCTTACAGACAAGAGCTGCATTTTTGCAAATCCCATACAAAGTTAGAACTGCCTTTTTCTGAGTGTAGCTCCACGAAAATTACATGTAAAGCTCTTCATAGTGTGTTAAAGGAAAGATTCTCTGAAGTGCAGTAATGTTGTGCTAAAATATCAAAAGTTACGATTCAGTCTTCGGGGTATCATAGATTTCGATCAACATTTTTATTACTTAGACAACGAGTGACTTGTTGAGGACGAGAATATTGAAGGAGGAAAAATTCTAGTAGGAAAATCCTTACATGGGATATAATTCAGATTGTGAATATGCAGGATGAATTGAAATAAATGAAAGTTTCCTCAATGAGACTTTATGGTAGAGAAGCATTTTTTTCTGAGAGGATGCAGAGATGTTAATAATATAAATAAATGCATTATGAGATAAAATTTGACGTTGAGTTCTTTGGGGAATATTTGGGGTGCAGAGTTATAAAACAGGTGTTGCATTTGGGAGATATTGTATTTTGCAACTTTAAAAAGTTTATATAGAGTTAAAATATGTGAGAAACAACTAACATTTCAATTGCAATATTTCACTGTTGATTCTCTTCAAGTGGAATTCATGCAAAGTTGCTGTGGAAAATTTATTCAATAAACCACAATTTATCATTTTTTGGGGTTGATGCAATTTATTTATTTCACCCTCCACCCTTTCCCCTCAGACTCTTTGAAAGCTTGTCACGGCTTTTGCACACCTTTCTCATTTGCAAATACAGCGCTAGTCCATAAATAAATTTGACAAATAAAACCATGAGGGAAAATTCTCACCATTTTATCTATTTATTCAATTTTTTTTCGTGTGTTATTGCGTCTGCGGAAATTGCGTTATGTATCACCCTTCTTTTTTTTTTACCATCAAACCCTCCTTCAGCAACAACAACCCATAATCACTCGAGGGAGTTATAAATATTGCAACAACTATTTTCAACAACTTCAAATAAATAAAGGTGAATAACATCATCCTGAGGGAATTTCTCGCAAAGTTGAGAATGAAGTAGCACATTGGAGTAACATAAAACCATTTCATTCAACATATCCAACTTTTGACTAACACACGCCAAGTGTTATAAACATGAAAGAAGAGGTATAAAAGTCAATAAATCATAAGTATTTGAATTTTAAACAACAAACTCACGGATTATTTTCACCATTTTCACGATTTATTTCGTGTTGAAAGGATAGAATCAAATAAAATATTAGAAATTTCCTTTTTTTAAATTTCTCATGATTCATTTCAAACACGGAAGCTTTAATTATACCCCTAGTGAGAGTTAAAATAACACACGTATGGAATTCTTAATATTAAGTACCAATGTTATTGATACATTATGTTCTAAAAATTTACACTGAGAGAAGGTCTTTAAATAAGTAAGTCTAGAAATGAGTGTTAAAACAACTCTGCCCGGAATGACACTTGATGATGCACACATTACCTACATTGTGTGTTGAATCAAAGGTTATTATTATTATTTTTTTTTTGAATTAGAATTATGACAAGTCCCAGAGTTTTTGTAGGCAGAGGCGGTGCATTATATTACGTTTTATCACAGTGAAAATTTTCTGACAGTCTGATTTTTGCACCGGGCGGGACTCGAACTCACAACTTTGAGAGTCCAGTCAGAAATCTCGTCCGCCCAAGACCAGCTGTCTTGCCTATTGCACCACTGAGATCCCCTATTTCTACGATGAGACTAAAGGCCTATACACATTGGGATCAATGTTCGTCAAAAATTGAATTTTTGAAAGAATTTTAACGTTTCCACCTACAATATTGCAAGAATTTCTGTCGAAAATTACTCCCAATGTGTAAAAGTATTAATACCAACGCTCAAACAAGTGTTCATCTAGTGCAGGCCTAAGCTAAAAGAAAAGCCGAAGTAAATTTGGTGGTGCCTGTTGGCATACTTCGAAATGCCGCGAAAATTCACGAAGAGAAAATGTGAGGTGTTTTAATGTGAAAAATTGTTTAATTCCTTAGATTTAAGTCATTTTCACAAGAAAATCCTTTTAATAATTTATTTGAATACAGTTATTTGGGTTAATTATGAATAATTGTCGATATTACAACGAAAACCTTGGGATGAACTTTTGAGCTGGAAGACTCATATTCTCTTGAGCTGTCTCAAAATTCAGGACAAGTTTGAGAAAAATCCTTTTGTATAACACTATTTTGGTTAATAAGGAATACAAAAGTACATATTACAAGAAGGAACATGACATGCTAATAAGCATAAAATAGAGAAGAAAATATTTTGTGGCTTTTTGGAGATTTAGTACTCTCTCTTCGAACGTTCATGCCTTCGAATAATGTAAAGTTTTCTTTTAGTTTTCCTAATAGACTTACACATTTCTATTAATAATTAGTTGGCTTATCATCAATTGTTGATAATTCCGTGATAATTTAGTATAAATCTCTTACGAAAAACAAAAGAAATTCACGTTATTCGAAGGCATGAACGTTCGAAAGGGAGAGCACTTTCCCCTAGTGAGTGTTCCTTGCAAAACATTCCTTAATTTTCAATTTATTTCTGTCGACACTGTCTTCTTCTGAATCACAACACAGATCTCTACCGGAAGAGTTTTCCCCTTAATTTCCACAATTATAATTATTTAACAATATGCGATAACTATTACCACTTTCCAAAATAATTGCACTGTGAATTAATATTTTGTCTGCCATTTGACAATTCAAATGGCATGCGACACTGACAATGAAAGCCACTGGAATGTGCTCATTTTCTGGCTCTTTAAGGGTTGAACTAAATGCCCGTCATCTTCACACTCGATGAGGCTTGAATTCAACCTCATAAGTGTTGCAACAAACCTCAAGCGTAATACTAAACCTCATCTAAAGGTTGGTTGATTGGAGTGTTGCAGTTTAGTTGTGAGAACACTCATTTCATGTCCTGGTGGCACTCAACCTTCTCTCAGTGTATAAATACCATTTTATAATTCCTAGAGTAAAATGTCTTTTTTAATTACAGTGAGACCTCGATAGAGTCAAGCCCCGATAGAGTCAATCTACAATAGAGTCAACAGCTATTTTTTTTTTTACTTTACATACTCCGATAGAGTCAACTTTTCTTTTATTATTGACCTAATAATATTATATGATTTTGTTATGATCTTTTCGAAATTGAAATCAGTCTTTTTGTGTATCAATGTAACACTTTTAACACAAGAAGAAAATATATAAGGACTAAGGACACTGTAATTTTATTATAAAATTTGTATATTAACCGTGTAACCATTTTTAAGCTTTTTGATTGATTGAAAGTTTTCTTGTCTTTTCTCTCTTGTCTTAAGATTTTGTTTATTAAGCCTATTGATCGCAATGTGAGGAATTTCGAGCCATCATTAAGACTTTGTTTTTAGCCAGAGGCTGTAGATTTTATGGGTTAATTAAGTATAAACATAACACAATAAGTCAACGAATCCAATAGAGTCAGCAAGCCTGGAAATAATTAGTTTACTCTATCGAGGTCTCACTGTAATATTATCATAAACCCACATAACGCTAATAGGTAAAACAATTAAATATTCAGTTAAGTGGTCTTCGAACTAGGTTTAACATAATTCCAAAAATTTAAAGTATACACTTGAGTATACAAAATATAAACATTTCAGTAATTTTTGAGAATGTGTTAGATCAAATGCCTTTAGTGTATAATCCTATGTTCATTTTTTTAATCTTGTTTATTGAACAATTAAACTATTTAAACTACTTGAATGAATCCTACGCCCTAGACATACTTATGGCTTAAGTCGAGAGACGACTTTTAGAGGGAAACTGATGGGAATTAAGTCTAATACTTTCTTGTTTATAATAATATTAAATCGTTCCTCGACTTTAAGGACGAGTGGGACACCGCGGTGTCCCAAAAATAAAATCATTTTTTTTTAAATTTAGACAATTATTTTGCCCTCTAAATAGTCAGAAAAAATGGTTTTTATTATTGGGACACCGATGTCCCATTCGTCCTTAAAGTTCTAAGTCCTAGATGTGTCCAACATATAAGACTTGAGCTAAGATCTCAAGGCTAATCTTTGGGAATTCCTGATAAATTTTCCGTGATGTATGAATCCAGAAAGGTACCTCTACACTGTTCCAATTCATTGACATGTTTACAAACTTCCAAGCGGTGCTTTTGATTGCAGAACACCCTGAATCCATTTTTGCATTGTCGACCCAAAAAAAAGACCATTTTTGTTCTGTTTGTCCAGGAAGTGTGTGCAAAATGAAATATGAAAATGTAATTTCATCATCTCTCACTTGTTTTCTGGCCACACTTTTCCATTCATTCTCCCCAGCATTTGTCAGGAAGCATTGAAAAAAAATCGCGAAGGGGATGTGAATGAATCGGAAAATATCAAGAACTCTTTTGCGTGTGAATCACAGGGATAGCGACGAAGGGTTAGAGACCAACAAATTGACATCGAAATTGAGTTGCACCCTAACTTGTTTTTTTTTGTGTGAGGGAGAAGGACTGAAGTATAAATCAATTTCTGATGTATTTCGCAATTGCTTTTTAATCAACTGCTCTTTTTCTTGAATTCACAGGGACCACAATCGCTTGGCCAGGGCAGAGCCAAGGGCTACCAGAGGGTTTGGGGGTATGGAGACAAATCACCAGTCGCACCAAATGCAGCATCGAACGGGAACAGGCAATTCATCTTCGGGCTTCCACATGAGCCTCTATGGATGGCGAAAGAAATGCCTTTACACGCTAATACTAGGTTTAATGTTACTCATTGTCGTCAATTTAGCACTTACACTGTGGATCCTCAAAGTCATGGAATTTTCTTCGGTAAGTTAGATTCTGAGATAAATTTAATTGATTTTTTTGAGTTTATTTGGTCGGAGATATATTGATTCGAAATCTTCTTTTCGAAATAAAAATTCCCTACAGGGGCAAATGGGGTACCTTTGAATTGGTACACCTTTGAAATTGGCTTTATTTATATTTATTATTATTTTAATATATTATTTAATTATTATTATTATATTATTTATCCTAATTCAAAGTTGCCCCACTCCACTCTATGCACTCTGGATCATTTTTACATTTTTCGACACATACAATCTCCTCTGTGAAAATATTAGGGGAAACTCAGGTAGTGCCGTACAAGGATATAGGTTCAATAAGAGGAAAACTTTCTGGTTTCCCATACATTTTATATTTCTTTATGTTCCTTTAATAAATCCGACCAATCTATTGCAATGTATTTTAAGAGCTGATATTAAGTCACACATTTCTTGATAGCGATACCTAAGACTCTTAAGCTGTCTATACACTAGGAAAAATATGGATGAGTGGCCCTTCAATAATACTATTGATAAAAAGCTTCAATTATTGAAGAGAATTATTGAAGAAAATGCCTCCACACAGGAACTAAATACGTTTCAATATTGACAGTTCGTGTCATCTCTCAAGTTTTCTTGCGGCTTGAGATTATTTTTCGTGAAAATTTATTATTTGGCTGCTGGAAAAGCGTGGAAAGTGTTTGTTGAAGTTCATTGAGATAGTGTTTAGTGAATATTAGTGGAAAATTGTCCAAAAGTGCGAAGGAGAAGTGTTTTCGAGAGATGTTCTTTTGTAGTGGGATTCAACCAAGTTTTACTAGAAGTTTTCACTCGTTTTTTTTTTAATTATTGGTAGTAAACCTCTTATGCATCACTGTAGAGTTATTTAATACCATATTCCAATTTCCAAAATGATCCAACACATATCCGGACGACAATAAAGTTTTTCAGAACTTCGAGACATAAAACATAACCTCAAACTTTGCTCAAAATAAATTTCTGAAAAGTGTACAGCAGCAGGAAAATTCTGTAATTCACAAGAGTGAAAAGCATCAGTGCGATGTGTTTGTCGTTCTAGAGAAGTGGTGCAGCAGTTTGAATTGCTGACTGAGGGATTTGCTAGCTGTGCTCAGTTTCCTTGATGGAGGTATTGAAGTGCTGAAAACCGAAGATTGTAACAATCTGACACCAGCTGCCGGAGCCGGACGGGTGGATGCTGCGAGTCCAGTGTCGGCTGAGAAGTTAGCCCACATCGTCCTGATGATGAAAAAACGCGAAGTTTTTCCCTGATGAGGCAGCTGAGGGACATGTGGCTGCTGTGAGTCCAGCCTCGGCTGAGAAGTTATCCTTGATCACCCTGATGATGCAAAGACTGCGAAGTTGTCCCTGATAACACTGTAGAAAGTGCCAGTGGGATGCAGGATCCAACAGTTGGTGGTTTAAATACATCCGGATGTCTTTAGTTCCACATCCAATAAACATTCTCTTCATTTAGAAGTTGAGGGACCCTCATATCCGACTGTTGGATTATATATATTCACAAGCTGGGACTGTTCTGACTTGTAAGTGCTTCTGCTGCCCAAAGGTTCATGGATACACTCAGAAGCTCTTCCTGAGATTCACAGAAGGGAGTTGCAGACATGGATACGACTCTGCTCCAGAAGTACAGAAAAATCTCAGAGAAACAAAAAATTATTGTATGTATAAAATTGTGAAGACTTTTTTATTTAAAATTTTTTTATTAAAAAATAAAATTAACAAAAAAATAAACAAAAATCTCTTTCTTTTTTCCAATATTGTGTCACTTCAACTGTGGCTCCCAGTCTCTTTGCTTGATAAGATCTTGCGCCTTATCTATTCCTTGATATTTTCCTTGTCTGTCAGCCAGTGTTCAGGTTTATATTGAAGAGATCCACGGGTTGCGTTCCAACTAAAAAACTCACGGGACCTGCTAATGCAATAGAATGTCTCACTTCCATCCCAATTCAATTCTTTACCTTGATCTGTTCTCCAGCTGGATGCTGGGATTGAGATCTGCTTTGTCTCAGAAGCCTCAATCCATGTCCAGATGCTCAATTTACCCTCAATTTATATCTGAACAAAAACTTTCACCAAAACTGGGGTAAATTCCACAAGGAAGTCACATTCCCTGAAACACACTTTTTTTCTTTTTGAACTTGCACCAAAATTTTTCGAATATTCTACAACACAAAATATTCGAATTTGCGTGAAAACGAAAATTAATATATTGAAGAAAATATCTAATGAACTTGATATCGACCATTTCTTCCATATTCCACTTCAATAATATTATGGAAGAATAATATTGATGATATTTGTCTCAATGTGTAGGGGTAAACAATATTGAAAGACAATATGGAAGAAAAGTCATCCATATTGAAACGAATATTGAAGAAATTGCCTCCACATTAGACAAATTTTCTTCAATAATCCAAATTCATGTCCATATGTTTTGCTAATGTGTAGGCAATTTTCATCAATATTAAATATTTATTGCAAATATTGATGAAATTTTCTCCTAATGTATAGACAGCTTTATTCACAAAGGGATACAAAACAAGTGTAGATAGAACAATTGCTGATCCAACATTATTTTTTGCACGATAACCCTAGATGGCGCTACATTATAAGACGAATGGTTTGAAAATATATGAAGATCCTAAGAAAAATTTGTCGAATCTGCATTCTAATAGGGGAAGGTTTTGCAGGTTCGTAATATTACAGCTGTGTAAAAATTGATTAAACGATATTGCCATATAATCTAATAGCTAGTCTAAATACTTGACATTTTCTAATAAACTTCGGAGCCTATGCCTTTTTTCCCGGGTTCAAAAACAAAAATAAAACATGGACTTAAAATTGCAATTTTGATGTGTAATATTTCAGGTATTTTTCACACTTCAAGTCTCTTTTCGGAAAAAAACCACTACAGGTTACGCTACTTCCAGGTGTCATAAATACATGTGTTAGAAATATAGCATATACAGTGGGACCTCGATAGAGTCAACTCCCGATAGAGTCAATCTCCAATAGAATCAACAGCTATTTTTTTTACTCTACGGACTCTGATAGAGTCAACGTGGACCCAAATTGTCTCCGATAGAGTCAACTTTTCCATTATTATTGAACTAATAACATTGTATGACTTTTCGAAATTAAAATCAATGTTTTGGTGTATCAATGTAACAATATTAAAGAAAAATAATTTTCTTTTGGTTATTTTAAGCATTTTGACCGATTAAAAGTTCTCTTGTCTTTTCTCTCTTGTCATAAGATTTTTTGATTAAGCCCTATGATCCCGTACGACGTGTTTTCCTGTAATCACAAAAAACGGTTTTGGCGGTGAAAGGAAGTGGTAGGGAAGAAATAAGGGTCATAAAATTTGGTTTTATTGCTGTTTTAGTGTAGTTTAGAGCCATATTTATGACATAACGAAAAGAACAACTATCAATCTCTTCTTTCATACAATAAAAGTTTAAAATAAATTCTAATTAATAACGTTAATTGCATCAGAATTTTTAACAATTAAATATCTACCGGAGCTCTTCTACAAAAAGTGAAAAAAGAAATCTTCAAGACACCATTTCTTTATCTTAACCTCGAGAATGGAGCTCAATATTGTCACATGGATAATAATTTTTACTTAAGATACTTACTAATAATAAAAATATTCTCTAAAATGATTCCTTAATCCCTGACTTTTGCCCAAGCATACGACTTTTTTGTACCAAAGGGTGTAGAATTTATGGGTTAAGTAAATAAAATATTCTACTATTGTGTTAAATTTATCAATTATCTAGTACAAACATAAAATATTACCCCTTTATATCAAAATTTCACATTTTAATTGATTTCTTTTCGGACTCCGATAGAGTCAACGAATCCAATGGAGTCAACAGGTCTGGAAATAATAGGTTGACTCTATCGAGTTCCCACTGTAATTGATTTTTAACGCATGATACCTCTTACAATCGATGAAAGCAAGTAAATGAAAGGTCCATCTAAACAATGGTTTGCAATTTTTCGTGTCCAGTATAATGTTTCCGGTGAAAATGAGGCTTACGAAGGTGGAAAAATTCTGTACGTGGCTGAGCAAATCGGAGCAGTTTCGCTTCGACACTTTTTTTTTCTTATATTTTATATTTATATTTTATATTTTTAGTGTAAAATTGTAATTTTTATATATATTTTTTAAATCGTCACTTTGTTATATTTTCCCTCTAGAGGAAAATCTAAGGATTTCCAGGATTTTTTTGTGATGGGATTACGACTCAGATAAATTGTAAAATACAAACCGACGTAATATAGTAAACGAGGGAAAACTCATCAACTTTTTCCAGAGCTTTCGGCTCGGTTTCCAAGCCTTCATCTGTGGTCAAGTCTTTCAAATGTTCTCTAAGATTCGTTTATTAATTGGGTCAGGATGTTCAAAGGGCATGTACAGGGAATGAGGCCATTATTTTACAATTTTCTAGGATTTCTCTGGAAGAAAAGTGAAGAAGATTGTGAAAAATGGTGTTGGAGAAATCCTGGAAAATTGTAAAAAAAAAAGTGCTCCCATTCCTTCTACATGCCCTGTGAACATTCTGACCCAATTAATGAATGAATCTTAAAGTACATTTGAAAGACTTGACCACAGATGAAGGCTTGGGGACTGAGTCGAAAGCTCTGGAAAAAGTTGATGAGTTTTCTCTGAGTGCATTGTATTTTCCCGACGATTTCCGGAATCCCCACCTCGTGAACTTGATAAAAGATCTTTTTGAAATAGTTTATTATTGATTGGGTTTGTGTGGCACTCTGTCTTGCATTCTGCAAAAAAAAATTGAAACTTGGGCATCATTTTCCGTACGAAGCTGCAGAGGTTCCCCTATTTTTGAAATTCTGAATGATTAAATTAAGTCTTGGTGAAATTTCAATCAGTATGAATGTCTTTAAAACTTGAACAATAATTGTGATCATTTGTGTGTGTGCTGAGAATCTTCAGTAGAAATCCTTCTTCCACCTTCACCAGTGCGAAGGAGAATCTGCGAATCGGAAATCCGGGAGAATGAAAATGACTCTCGTATCCCATTAAAATAATTGCGCACCTGCATTTTGTGCATGATGCTGGAGGCAGGGAGAAGTAAGACTTCTTCCGTCACGCTAATTAGGCCTCGAGGGTGGATTTTCTGAGACTGACACCAGGGATCATCTCTGCATTGAGATTTTAAGTCCTCCCCTCCCTCCACCCTGAACACCTTCACGCGCGGAAACCCCATTCACAGTTTCCATGTGCATTTGTGCTATTTCAGATGAAGGGAAAATCCCTCACACACAATGTACCTTTTGGAAACGCAGCGGATTTTGCAGAGGCATTCGAGAGGGATCGCGTGAAGCAATTTAACTGCAAATTAGAATTTAAATTGGACACACATTTCAGTTGGGATTTCCCTCCCAAACTCCATGCTGTTCAATTTTTACAGTATGGTGATTAAAAGTATCACCGCGCGAAAATATCCCGTCAATATTGGAATTCAGCCGAAGCTTTTTATTGCAGGATTTTCTCTGCCTTTTCTCCCAATTTCAAAATTCCTGGCTTCGAGGCAAATTTTCTCATTTCCTGTCTTGCAGATCAGCTATTTTTTTCTATTGCTGGTATATTTCTCACATGAGAGAGTCTGTGATGAAAATTATCGAAGAAAATTGCAATTGAGTGAAATTAGTCGATTAGGTGCTGTTGCAGTTGGACAGGAAAAAAAACAGGTGAGACTGACGGTATCCAGCTGGGAGGGATTTTTTTTCATCCGGATAGCGACTAAAATCACAGCCAAAAATCCCATCATCCCCAGCACGAGATAGTGGTGCATTCCAATTAAACCAAAAATGACACTAGCCAGGACGATATCACTATGAAAAATCTCCCTACAACAAAACTGCCCCAAACCACTTGGTAAAAAAAACGGTCTCATGTGCAAATAAGCTCAGTGCTGGAGTGCAAAATTATTCTAATTTTTCTGGGGGAAAAAAGCTCCTTATCGGTCCCTTTGGATCTACTCAAAATACAAACAATAGGATATATCTTCCTCTTTCATCCCTCCAATTTACACTCCAACATTGAGGATAGCTCGGCAAAATGTTGCAGAGAACTATTGTCTTCGAGGGACAATTTTGTCACAGGAAAACCTCCGAACAAATTGCTCTCAATGCCAACACTTTTCCATTGTTTTGCAAGAAAAACGAATGAGGAGCTTTTCTCTATTAACTTTAATTATTTTGCGGTTGAAAATGGAAGTGAGACTGGTGACTGGGCTATTTTAGGACAACTAGGATATAATAACAACTAATCATTTTCAAATCAAAAATTACAAATAGTAAACCTTAATGGAGAGGGTCTCTTCAGAAACTAGTCAAAATGGGAATTTTTCACCATTCCAAATGAAGAAAGATAATTTATTTCGTAATAAAAACAGTAGGGGAGAGCGGGGCAGTTTATTATGTTTAAAAATGAAATTTACAATTTTAAAGCACACATAAAGGGTAAAAAAAAACATTTCTTTTTTTATGTAAATTGTGCTTACAAAAGGGCACTCGAATAATCAAGTGGTAGGGAACTCGCTCTACGATGCAAATGTCCAGGGTTCGAATCCCCTTTAGGTCACCAGGAATTTCTCTGTCGTTAAATGTGTTCGGATTGCATCCAGTAAGCTTCACTGGACTTGATCCCATGAGGCATGAGACTAACGACCCCATCCCTGTATAAGAAAAAATAATATTAGATGTCCTGAACTTCCCTTGGCGGTCTAAGATCCTCTACGGAACGTTGTACCACCGTTGTGCACTACTATGTTCAGTATTCAGTATACTTTTTGTTCATTCTAATAATTCCAAATGTTGCATTAACTCTTTCGCGTCTTTAGGGTCATAAATGACCCGGGGAAAAAAGGTTCTTTCTGGCTATTTACATTAATTGAAATCTAACTGGAGTCTTGAGAAAATGAGCCAAGAATCTTACATCCTTCTATTATGATGTCGTGCACGAACAGATAGATTTCAATTAATGTAAATACCCAAAAAAAACTTTTTTCCCCGAGTCATGACATTACCCTAAAGACGCGAAAGAGTTAAAGTCCACAGGGGTAAAAGGAATAAATGCCAACCGGACGATACTAGAGACTACCCATTCCGCGACTGTTCAAGTCCATGAGAAATATTAATAATTATTTTGAAAGTAGGGGAAACTGGGGCAAAATTTGTCAAAACGAAAATTTCAATATTCAATATTTTCTAAAATAAAAGAGACTGAGGCTTGAAATTTTTATTATAGATAGCCTTCATGAACCTTCTTAAACTTACAAAGTTTCAAGGGATTCGAGGAAGAATTTTGTAAAATAAAAAATTATGAAACTTTGAGCCCAATTTTTGGAATATTTGACTTACAGAAAATATCAATACTGATTAGCTCAATTTAAGCACATTTCTCGTTAAGATAGAGAAAAATTATCTTCAACAAAGTTGTAGAGGAATAAATTTCCTATAAAAATATGTCTATTTGATATTTTTAACGTTTGCGATAGTAAAACGTCACAAATTATCTGAAGACTGACAAAATTTGCTCCAGCAATTTTGAGAATCTCCACAAAATCGACTTTTAGAAAATGATTCGAAAATCACATTTCTTTCGAGATAGAGGAAAATAGTCTTCTGCAATGTTATAGAGCAGTAAATTTCCTATAAGAATATGCTCATTATAAAACGTTTAAGTTTTCACAGAGCTCGTGACAGAATTAAATATGCGTTTTGACAATTTTTGCCCCAGTCTCCCCTACATTCAATTATAATCAGAGCCATGTGTCATGTAGCATATTTAGACTCCTTGAGAGTCTTCACTTGATCATAAATGTCATTCAATAAAAACGATTTCAGTGTAATACGGACTTATACGGGCTTCAGACTTAAGGCTTAGCTATCTGGCTTAACTCTTCTAATTCATTATCATAGGCACGATTTTCAATAAAATTTCTTGTTATTTAGATTTTTGATACCTCAGAGAACTGAGCTAAACCTCCAGTATGAAGTCGGCATTAAAGTTAAAAAAATATTTTTTCACTGAGGTTATTTACAATTGTTATAGTCATCCAGTTTATCGATCGTTTCAAAACTTTGCTTCTAAGTCGTGGAACTTCAAAACGTGTACCTCCCCTTAATGATCTTTCCCGCAAGAAGGCCAAAAACCTTTCCGTTCCGGAAAAATATGTTGATCCTAATGATTCTATAAGCATAAATACAAGTGGTGGACCGGGAGAATCTAACAGTAGATAAACAACTCTCTCATCTGATCCCTGCCAATTAGTAAATATATTTGTAAAATTTCGGACTTAATCGACTAAACTTTAAGAAAAGCCTTTTCAACAAACATTTGAAGTTGTTTTTATTTAAAATAGTTAATTATTGCCACTGTCAACTTCTTCATAAACCTACAGGAAATTGCCCCAAATTGCTCTTTACGTACTTTCAGAACTTTAAGCAAAATTGTCAGTATAAGTTTTTAATTTATCCGATACTAAATACTTTGACATAATAATTAAAAATCGAAATAATTCAATTATACTGCTTCGATATATAACTGCAATTGTTAAGGAATTTATAAATATAAAAAAAAAACTAAAGAGTTACAATTCAAACGAGAAGCCTTATGGCCTAGACACACTTACGACTTAAGCCGAGAAATGTCTTAGTTATAGTGGGGAACTGACTATTTTATTTTGATTACAATTACGTTGGGCCGTCACTCGGTTCAGTTATACGTGTGTCTAGGACATTACGATTTAACCTTTTAAGGACGAGTGGAACACCGGTTTCCCAAAAGAAAAACATTTTTTTATTATACGAAGTTATCATGTCCTCCAAAGAGTAAGAAAAAATAGGTTTTGCTTTTGGGACGCCGGTATTCGATTCATCCTTAAAGGGTTAAGCCGAAAGACGGCTTATTGGAAAAGTGATGGGAATGTAGTCTAATCATTAGTTTGATTACAGTTACTTTAGTCTTAAGTATGTCTTAAGCGTTACTAAATGAATGTCTTTTTTCGATCGAATTCAAAGAAAGAGCCATTATATTACATAAGATCGCTTTTTTCTTAAACGAAAACGGTAAGAGATGTCGACTTCCGGTCTTTGATGTTGGTGCTTTCCATATAAATAAGGGTTACCTCAAGATGTTTTCTTTTCTTTTTCCCATCATTCCTGTCAATATTGACCTGCAGACGATCCAACACGAACCGTTTCGTAGAGTTCGTGTTAATCCGTGTATTTTTCATCGTTACAATTTCCCAATTAAAAATGTTTTGAAGGTTTTGAAGGGTAAAGTTAAACGAGAGAACGAACTTTTCGCAGTGATTTTGCCACAAAAATATAAATCTTCTAAAGAGAACGATTTGCTCAAGTATTGAACTGTTTAGAGCAGTTTTCTAGGTGGCGAGAGGTCCCCTATCAATCCTAGGCAGGAATTTTTTATGTGCTATTGAAAATTTTGGTTGTTACTCGCCTTGATTAACGGCGTTATCACACTTGCACATTAAAATTTTAATGTGATTCACATTAATTGTCGCTTGTGAGCGTCCAAATATGTTATTTGTGTCTTTGAGTCACTTAATATTTGGAGTTTTTTCTATTTATTGATAAAGAAGTGGACTTGGCCTACAAAAATTAGTTTAAATTTACCTAAAGCATAAATATTTTTCACATTAAAAAATTAAAGAGAAAATCGCATTAGTTTTTCGCATTAATGCTATAAATCAATTTATATCAAATTTTGCGGGCCAAGTCTACTTTTTTATCAACAAATAGATCAAATTTTGAACATAAAATGATTCAAACACACAAATTACACATTTGGACTCTCACCAGCGACAATTAATGTGAATCATATTAAAATTTTAATGTGCAAGTGTGATAACACAGTAAAGCTTATAAGAAAGTGCAACGTTCTTAAGGCGAAGTAGTACCCTGGGAAGTTATGAAATAACACTCTTGCCCAAATTCTTATTAGCCTCCTCTCCATTCGTTCTCTCTCTACTGTATGAATGAATCTGAGAAGGGCTGCAGCAGATTTTACGTATTTACTCCCCACTGCGGAGAGTACCGTAGATGCAGGTGACCTTGCTCTCTGCTGTTCGTAAACTTTTCATTAATACTAAATAAACAATTGCAATGTTCGCAATCGTCTCTGTACGAAACTACCCTAACTTTCCCTATTTGACAATAATGATCCCAAAAGCAAGGCATCATACCCTCTGCTAAATATAAATCGATCGCTCAGAATTAGAAACGAATAACTCACAGTAAGCAAATTCTACAGAAGAGCGATTTGAAGCTGAGACTTTACTGCAGAATACAGGATTCAAGTATAATATACACAGGGAAGGTAGAGCACTGAGAAAAAAAGAGGGTGCATTAACTTTTTTTCCTCATAATTTTAACACTTTTTAGGTGTAAAAATATATCAACATTTTAAATGTTAATTTTACACCTTTTCAAGTGTAATATTTACACCGATTTTGTATCGATACTGCAGTGTAAAATTAACATTTCCGGAATGTTATTTTAACTTTTTCGGATTTCTCTCAGTGCAGAGAAGGTACAGGGTATAAAGAAGTATCCAAAAAGCGAATGAAACAAATTTTGTAAAAAATAGAGTTATTTGACTAATATTCTTAATCGCCGAAATGTTAAATCGATTTTACAATCTTCTTCTCTCAATGTTGTCTTTGTAGGAAGGCATGGGCCAGTTAAAAGTAGTCGCTGGAGGACTACAACTATCCGGTCAGGCGTTGGTGCTTGATCTCTTGCGTGCTTCCACAATTCGATCACGTCACGCCCAACCGATTTCCATTGAATCATCGCGGAACTTCTCAATAAATACCCGTGATTCTGAGGGCTTCATTGAGAATCAACTGTTCCTCGGACACGATCGCGTTGAGTGTCTGGCCAGCGGTTTCCGAATCACAGACACTCACGGTGGCAATCTCTTTGCCGTGAACAGGGATGAAGTGGCAATTGGGGCGAATGTCCTGAAAATCGACGGGGAGGGTGGAGCGATTTTCCATGAGTCAATTCAAACGCCCCTCGTGAGGGCAGATGCTGGGAGAGAACTAAAGTGAGTTAATTGGAAAGGTAAAAGTCCCAAATGCAATCCATTAATTTCCTGTGAACCTTTCAGGCTGGAGTCCCCAACGAGATCTCTGGAACTCAAAGCGTCTCAGGCGATTTTAATTCAGTCCCGAGCTGGAAGTTTGGATGCAACGTGTCTGAATGACTTGAAATTGAATTCAGAAACTGGAAGTGTAAGTTTTTATCTTGATTATTTTTATTTTTTTGCGCTGCATTTGGTCAAAATTAATGGATGAGACCTGTGTGCACAGATTCGTCTCGATTCGGCCAATATCCTGATGCCCAATCTCAAAACTGCCCAACCACCCACCAGTCAGGCCAACATGCCATCCACCCTCCTCGGTGGACGGCCAGAGCATCAGATGCACAACAAGGTGTACCAACTGTGTGCCTGTGCCAGTGGTAAACTCTTCCTGGCCGCACCTCATAGTGTCTGTGCCGGGGATGAGTCCACCGTCTGCAGATGATTCTGTTTTTCATGTCTCCAGGCACCGTACTCCCCAGCATTTTTCATACCACTCACCACCTTTAGCATGTAGACAAGATATCGAAAGCGCCGATGGACTATGTATGTCTCACTTTTTGTGGTTTTTTTTGGGTTCTTTCCTCTGAATTTTCCTCAAAAATCAACACACTGAACTTTCATTAATACACAAGGGGTTTGTCAATTTAAAATTTTTGGTTATTGACTTAAAAATAGCACAATTTGGAAAATAGGGTAGTTTGAATACAAATTGGAAAAAATTCACTGTTGCTGAAAACTTTTGGCTTCGCATGAAAATACTGATTTTTCCTGAGAGCGTATTGGCAACTGTTTTCAATTTTTAGTTCTCAAAATTAGTTCTCAAACCGAAAGATTCGGTTAATGCAACATTTACCTTGATCAACAGGCATAAGACCGTCTTCAGACTAGAGGTTTAGCCTAGTTTCCAAAGGTTTTAAAGTCCTAAATAGCGTCCAATTTAATTTGTTCTTCTGATCGTGGTGTTAAATACAAGATTAATATTAATATTAAGAAAAGCCGAAGAGTATATAAAATTTCAAATGGAGTATCAGGAGTATCACGTATATTAGAAAGAGTGCACTCTAGTGGACTAATACGATGAGTAAGACATTACTGTTCGTATTAACCCATTCCTTACCATGGTTTTATACATCATACGCAAATTGAGTGATTTTAGATTATTCATTCCAGGGCAATTGATATTCGAATTTCTGTCGGAAATGCATTACTTTAGTCCTTCAATTGCTTGGAAAAAATGGTCCGACAGAGATGGGAATACATTTTGTTGTTCTTTTCTCGCTTCGCGTGAAGTCATGCAAAAATTTTGCTCAAAATGGCGGACGGAAAATTCGACATCCCGTCGAATTTGTTAAAATTGGCCTTCATCTTCTTCTCTAATTTGAATTCTGATTGCAAATTTGTTTTCTTGGATAGTTACTCTATCTAAATCAATAGAGTTTGCAATAAATTAATGTACAGAATTTAAATTCAGTGACCGTTAAGACGCGTGTTTGAGGACGGCTCCCCGCGCCCCCATAATGGGTAAAAATTTTTTCTTTTCAAAAAATTCATCTATTAATCTGTAGGAAACTAATCCCAAAATATGAACATTCTATCTCAAGTATTTCTGGTACTTTGGCTGAATGGGTTAATTACTTTCTGAAGCGTATTACAAATAATTCGAGCAATTTTCCATACGTGCCAACTGTAATACGGTCAGTTTTCGAGCGAAACACTTGCTATCCTTTGTTGGCATTTTCGTAGTTCAGAAAGTATTAATCTTAATATTAATCTTATATGTGACATGGTCATGATTCAAAAGGATTAATTCACCTTAATAGTCTACTTATAAGTCAAAATTATCCAAAAATTGTCGACTGATAAGAATCTAGAGAAGTTAAGCCTTATGGCTAAGCCTTAGGTCTGAAGCCCGTATAACAATGTCAGAATTAAACTCAATAGATGGCTCTACATATCAAATGTTCACAAAATTTGTGTTTAAGCTAGATAAACCAAATTGAATAAGTATTCTTTGAAAATTTTCTGAACGAATTACATTTTTTATCCCTTTCTTTCGTACTTAAATCTAAATAAAATTTGGATTTATGAATCACGTTATCCATCAAGTAATAACCAATACAAATGAACTATGGGAAAAAATTTAACAAGCTTGAGAAAGAGGAGCATGGAAATTTGGATTTCATGAAATTCTCCGGAAATAAATGACATAGGGGGAAGTGGGGCACTTTTAAAAGTGGGGTACCTTTGAAATTGGGATTTTTCATCTGTTCTTAAATAAAATTGAGCCTTATTGTGATATAATTTAGGTGCAAAAAGATTAAGAAGATAAATTACATTATGATATGGCTCAGTTCCATTTCAACACAAGAGAAAAATCTCGATTTCAAAGGTGCCATACTTTCAAAGGTGCCTCACTTCTCCCTACTGGCCGAAATTGATGTCCTTACTGATCAATTTGAATTTTTAATGACTCCGCCACAGCTTTTAAATCAGGAAAATTTCATGAAGTCGAAATTCCAATCCATTTCATTCTCACACATTTTGCATATGACTATCTCATTCTTTCGCATACCAAATTCGATTGAGTTAAATTGAATTTTGAGTAATGTAAAAAAGAAGAAGGATGCGGAAGAAAGGAACAGACTTCTTCTTCTTCTTTTTCTATTTCTTCTTCTTCTTCTTATGAGCATCATAACAAAATTAATTTGGATTTGAGTGCGAAAGACTGTGATAGACATATCCAGTACGTATAAGAAAGAGAAAAGCATTTTGATCTCATGAAATTTTCTCGATTTATAAAGTGTGCCGTACATTCTGATTTTTCCTGGCCTGCCAAATTTAGTTTTGTATGCCTCCAGTACAGCTTTTAAATCAGGAAAATTTCGTGTAATCGAAATTGACATCCCTTCTTCCTCAAACATTTCCGTTTGTGGTGCTGTCACATATTATCTACTTTATGGAATTTAGTCTATTGAAATTTCACCATTTACTCTTTTAAACTGAAATTTGATATATTTGTTTCTATCTGTCAAATTTCAATTTTCATTAGACAGAAAGAGACAATTACATCTGATTTCAGTTTGGAAAAGTAAGAGGTAAAATTTAAGAGGTAAATTTGTCATGATGCTCAAAAGAAGAAGAAGAGCGCGAAAAAATGGGATAGATATATTCAAAACTTTAATGAGAGAATAGAATGTAAATTTTGATTCAATGAAAATTTCCTAATCTTAAAGGTGTATCGGATCCATTATCCATTATGCTTCTGGCACACCTTTAAGGTCAAGAGAATTTCATTAAATCAAAATTCACATCCCTTTCTTTGTCATGCATTTTAAATATATTTGCACTCAAGATTTGATTGAACCAATTTGAAAATTTAGTGATGTACAAAAGAAGAAGAAGAAGAGTGCGAAAAAGTGTGATAGACATATGCAAAACTTTAGAGAAAGAAGGAGATTGTGATTTCGATTTCGTAAAATTCACACATCTCATCTTTTTTTCTCTAACGTTTTGTATATGTCTATCTCACTTTTTCGCACTCTTCTTCTTCATTTAAACATCAGACTAATTTAAATTTAGTTCAGTCTAATTTTGAGCGTGAAAAATGAGATAGATATATGCAAAGCGGTAGAGCAAGAAAGAGATCTGAATTTCGATTTCGTGAAATTTTATTAATCTAAAAGGCCGGTCAGAACCATTACGAATGATTTTTAATAAAATATTTCCAATCATACTGTGCTTATTATATAAATACAGGTAAACAGAATAAAACTTAATGTACGTTGCACATTATTGACAAACCTCTTGGAAAGAAAAACGTTGTACTTTTCCTTTTTAAGTGTTTGCACCAATTCAAATAATTTTCTTTAGAACAGAAGAACCAGATAATTTCCTTTGAAATTTTTAACAGATATATAGGAAGAAATGTTAATATTATGAGAATGGCCTATGAGATGTTTTTTCAGCGCAAACGTTAGTGTGTGAAAATGTTGGTGTTTTAATGAGAAAAGTTAGCAAATAGCAAATAATGCAAAATATACCAAATAAAAAAAAACAAAAAGCAAGTGAAAAAGAAAACGGATAATATTAAGATGAGGAAACCAAGTAGATTATTGAGGTGTCTAACTAGAAAACAAAGGTGTAAAAAAAACATATTAAATTTCACGAAAATGTGAGAATAAAATTAATTAATGTATAGGATGGAAAATAAGAATGAAGAAAAAAACATTAACATATCCACAAGAAATGAACATAAAACTTTGTCGCTTCAGAAGAATATTTCTAGAGTATTTAGAGAATTTTTGTAATATTCTCATTTGTTTTCCTGATTTGTAATTTTATTGAGAGAATTGACGAAGAATATGATGAAGAAAAAAACACTGTAAAATAATGTATAAAGAGCTGAAGTATATTAATTCTTCTAACTACTGAAAAAGCTTTTTGAGTTATTATTTTTGCGCAATGTTTGGAGGAGAAAAGTGGTCCAGGAGCAATACTTTTGTGGACAAAAAGTCCATGGAATTACGCAGAGAAATCTTATTACATTTTCCACTCGACAGCTATGGAAAATTGAAAATATGGTGACCGAAAATGGTATTTTGACGAAATAATTCAGGTATACAGCAATACCATTCGGCAGTCCAGGTGACTCTTTTGTAACTCAAGAGTGGTCCTTGCATCTCACAGCATTGAGTTAAGAAGATTATGAATGATGAGAAAATTACGCCTGACTGATGTCTCATTTATTTGTCATACTTTCCGAGAATTTTCCCTTTCCGCCAATGCAAAAGGTCAAATGGTTGGAAGTACAGTAGAGTCTCGCTATAAGCCATCGCTCTATAGTCCACAATTTATCGACCGTTGATTTCAAAACACGGATTTTAAGTTAGGTTATGTTTTTTAGTATGTGACATTCAATGTCGTCTTAATTATTTTAATATTTTTGGCAAACTTTATCGAGTAGTTGTGATAATTGTGATCAATAATGAAGAGAGCGAGGACAAGTACCACAATCGCAAAGAAAGTGGAAGCCGTCGAGCTTTTGCAGAGTGGGGAACCTTTGAATTCCGTGACAGCTATATATCACGTGGATAGATCCACTGTACACAAATGGAAAAATAACTATCAGACACTGAGAATGAACTTGAAGAACAACTCGGGAAAGAAGAAACTACGGCATAGTGACTATTCCAAGACATGTGAAGCCCTCTCTCTGTGGTTTTACTGCATGAGAGAAAAAGGCGAGTTACCATTTTGTGCTTCCGGAACAATTGTTTTATCAATTTTTTCCCATGTAGGAATGCCAATCAGTGGCCCCCTTCTTCGGGGAAAAGCTCTCGAATTTCACAAGCAGTTTCAAGACGGACCGATCAATTTTACTGCAAGTACTGGATGGCTCGATAAATGGAAGAAAAGGCACGGAATGAGACGACTTACTGTTTCCGGGGAGTCTCTGTCCTCTAATGAAGAAATGCTTCCAGAATTTCTAGAAAGTCTTCAGAACATAATAGAAGAAGATGACCTGATCCTGGACCAAATTTATAATGCAGATGAGACGGGGCTTAATTACCGCAGGCTTCCGAACAAGACGCTTGTTGAGAAAAATAGAAGGTCTGCTCCTGGCTTCAAAGTGAATAAAGAAAGAGTCAGCGTTCTAGCCTGCGCGAATGCCACAGGCTTGCATAAACTGCCACTGTTTGTCATCGGAAAAGCCCAGAACCCTAGGGCTTTCAAAAACGTAGATAAGTCTTCTTTCCCTGTTAAATATGGGCATCAGGCTTCCAGCTGGATGAGTAAGGTACTCTTTCGAGATTGGTTTTTTTCAGACTTTGTTCCACAAGTCCGAGACTACCTCAGACGCCAAGGTCTTCCTGAAAAAGCGCTTTTAATTTTGGACAATGCTCCTGTCCACCCGCATGCTTCTGAGCTGGTGTCTGGTGGCATAAAAGTTTTGTACTTGCCACCAAATTGCACAGCCACGATCCAGCCCATGGACCAGAACATCTTAGAGACTATGAAAAGAAAATATAAGAGTATGTTCGTGCAATTTCTTCTTCAAAATCTGGACAACGAGCAAGACCTCATGGAGTCAATCAAGAAGACGAATATTCTTCAGGCGATTCTCTGGCTCTCAGAAGCTTGGGATAATGTGCAATCTGGTACTATTGCCCGGAGTTGGAAGGGTATTTTCACTGAGACATACACACCTGATGATCAGGAAGAGATTCAGCAGATTGAAAATGACCAGACTGATGAAATCTCTGAGTTGTACGAATTGATGAATTTACTTCCCGTCACAGAACCACTTACACAGGACGATGTACAGCAATGGTGTACGGACAAGAGCATGGAAATAAGCAACGGAGAAATCATTCAGATGGTTGAGGACATGTATGCAGATAACGAAATTCTAAATCTGCAAGAAGAAGCGATTAGGGATGAAAACTTGCGATTGGGGATGAAGAAGAAGGATTGCATGTTCTTGAAAATGCTCTCAAATTTGCACACCAGTAAGGAGAATGCGAATCCAGGATTTCCATGTTCTTAAAAATAAAAGAAAAGACTGAACGCAAAATAATACTCACCCAAAAAATATTTAAAGTAAAGAATGAAGTTTGTTCGATTGAAGATTTAAGAATTGAAGTGATAATAAATGAATTCCTGTGATTAATTTCTTCTTGATGGTCTTTATTCAATTTTGAAATGACATTAAAATTTTGCAATTTCAATACCAAAAGTCGTTGGTAATTTTAAAAAATGACATGGACTATAGTGCGACCCAAGTGTCAAATTTGAAACCAAATATGGACTATAGCGAGACTCTACTGTACCAAAGGGTGGAAAGATAGACAAAAGGAGCTTTTAAAAATGCAATTTTTCTCCCTAAACACTTCACAAATGTTCTCACCGACAGATTGGTGACATTTTTTTTTTGTGTTCTTCCTTTTGTCCTTCGATGGATGTCACAAAAAAACGACGGGAAAATCGCTGAAGTTCTTTGGCATGGAAAATGATTAGGTCGACCAGCTCCTGAGAGGATTTACACTCCCGGAAATTGTGCATTTCACGTTGGAGACAGTCAAGAAAAAAGTACTCAGTTGTGGACAGATTTACAAAAAACCTAGATTAAGGATTTGGATAAGTCTGGAGGTAACTTCTCTAATTTTCGTGAGTTGGTCACCAGTGACACAATATCGTGAGAAGTGTCACAAAAATGGGCATGGAGAATCACGCTTGAGTAACAAATTTCGGTATTTTCTCATTTTTAGCACTTCTCACGTTCTCGCAAAGTAATTTAATTTACCACCAGGACTTTTAATACTAAAAGTTTAAGAAAACTTTTACTCAAAAAAATGGTTCTATTCGAATTTAAAATTAATAGAAAAAATATGTGTTATTTAAACATTTTTTTTAGTACATATCTGCTCCCATGTGATTCTACGTTATCGACTTTTCATTGTGTAGATTCTTCCGTACACGGCGTTTTTTACTAAATCCTCATAATATTAAAAAAAAACCAGCAAACAATTGTGAAGGGAATCAACAAAAAGAAAATTCAATTATGCGGAAGCACATGAGAGCAGTCATGTACTAAGCAAAATGTTCATTATATTAGCACAATAATTCAATATTTAATCCCATAAATAATTCTAAATACTATCAAATAGCCTCAATGACAAAAGTCTTAAAGAAGACGAGAAGGTCAAAAATCGAGAGTCAGAAAAAATCATTATTTCTAATTTTTTAGAGCAAAGTATAGCTTTAGAAGCGGTAGCAGCCAAAATCCCGAAAGCTAAAATCCCGAAAGCCAAAATCCCGAATGTACAAAATCGTAAAAGGGATGAAATTATACGGAAGATAACATAGAATAATTTCCCAAGACACAGAAAATTTCCCTTTGCCTCCAGCAAGCGCAGATGCAATCCTGGGAGTAGCTATGACACTTTTAAAAATTCGGGATTTTGGCTTTCGGGATTTTGACCGGGACTTCTTTAGAACTCCGTAGAAAAAATCTCATTTTTGGGTCACGGAAGACCCAATCGTCTTTAAAGAGTCAAGCTCCAGCCAACAAGAGAACCTGAGTGTACTAAACTATTCAAAAGGTTAAACATCTCGCTACAAGTTGTAAAGCAGAAAATGGATTTACATATTGCGCATTTATTATATCTACATTTTGTAGACTTTCTGAAAAATTGATTCTTCTTTTTTTAGTACAAGTACCAAATTGTTCCCTTAAAATACAACAAAATACAACCCTTAAAACACAATTTCCCTTAAATGAAATGTAGGAATAGCTAAAATCGCGACAAAAAAGAAATAAAGAAATATTTTATTAGCACTTTTTTAAATCTCCGTCACTTGTACTAAAAAACTTAAAATTATGAAATTAAAGTCAGAACATGTATCACTGGTATATAATACAAAACTAAATACGAATTTCTGTCTAAAATCCATTATATTATATAAAATCCAATATAAAACATATTATTATTATTATTATATTATTATTTCAAGAATTTTAGAACATTTAGCACAAGGAAACATTAATACAGATTTCACTAAAAAAATTTAAAAAGTAAACTCTCCTCAAATGATGATATTTAAAAAAAAAACAAACACTATTTAATGCTTATTGCTTTATCTAAAATTCCTGATATAGAAACAAATCATTGATTCTGAAAGATTAAGTCGTGTTTGTACTAAATTAAAAACCAATATGATTCCTGTTTAGTACAAGTTGGATTTTTAAACCTTATCATATTATTCTCGTTTCCCACAATTTTGAGGCAAATTTTTTGTCATAAAATTTCACAAATAGTCTATTGATGGCTGTTATAGTACTCTATAAGTACCTAAGGAAATTCTATAAGTATGTTAGTAAGTTCATAAGTCCAGGCAAAGGTAAGTATGTAACACTGTACATTATTAGGAAATATTTAAATCTTATTCAATTCATTCTAAATTTTAGGCTTTCAATTTAGAACATTAAAAATATTACGAACACCTTAAATAGTTGAAAAGTCTATTCTGACTACTTCAAATTAGGTCGTTTTATCAAGATTTAATCAGAAAATTTTTAGATTTAATTTAACAATTCCTTTAAGCGTTTTCTTTAGTTTAGATCAATCAGAATAATTTAATCAACCAAAAACCTTATCTGCAAATGAAAATTTTGCATTTTCAATCTTTTTATCGAACGAAATATTTTTTTAAAGAAAAAAAACGAAGAGTGTCAAAAAATGAAATTTTACTAAACTCTTACATTTAAATTGTTCTTTTGATTTTTACATAACTTCTTTAATATTACAAAGAAAATAAATTTAATAATTAAATTCCATAGGTTTTAAATAAAATACCGTTTCCTTATTTATATTTATGTAATTTTTAGCACACGTTTTAGTGCGGGTTTGGGAGTTAAAATGTTTTTCTCGCAAAGTAATTGTTGTGCTAAACGGTAGGATTTGTAAATTTATATTTTATACCCAAAAAATATAAATGTTTAGTACACTAAATTCAGTATAAATGTCTTAAGACTTTTAAGCCAAAAGAGAAATTTTTTTTAATGCTGTTTTAAATAAAATTTCCCATATAATTGTAGGAAGAAACTCCATTTTTTTAAAGGCAATTTTTGTCGAATATTGCAATGTAATTTTATCGACCAAACAACTAATCTACAATGAAAAATTTAGAACTTTGTAATTTTTTAAATTAACGTAGTATTTTTAAAAGAAAAAAAACATAAGTGCTATCTGACTAAATGAAATTTGACTAGAATCTTACAATTAGTCCTTTCTTCTTCAGTTTACTTTATAATATTATAAAAAGAAACATTTTCAAAAATAATATTTCAGATTTTTAAATTTAAAAAAAATTAAAATACTGACCCGTTTATTGATTTAGAGTTATATAATTTTTAGTACACGCATTGCACCAGATAAAAGTTTAAAGGTTTTAATCTTTCTCGCAAAGTCATTGTTGTACTAAATGGTAGTACTAAATTTAGTGTACTTACGTGAACGATAGGGATTTGTATTTTTTTTATACGCAAAAGGATTCAAAAGCTTAGTACTCTAAATTCAGTACGATAATACGAAGTTAAGTGTACTAAATTCAGTAAAGGAGAATGGTCAAGTCAAGGCCAAGGGGGTGTCTTTCGCATATTTGTAGGGAGAAGTGCCCATGCTTCATACAATCCTAAGCTTCGTAATGACCATACTAATTGTTGTACTAAACGGTGGTACTAAATTTAGTACTAATTTTTATTCTACCTACAATGAAAATTTCCCTTGTTCAAATCCCATTCAAGTCACCAGGTATTTTTCTGGCATTAAATTTTCCGAGGTTACAAGCTTAAATTAAGGATAAAAGGAATTCAAATTCAAAGTTAGCAATATTTGCCGTAGGCCAGACTACAAATCCAGTACACAGAAAAAATACTTCCTAAAAGTGTTCGTTAATGTTTGTGAATTCCCATTATGGACTTACGAAATGTTCGTAATTCGTATAACTCACTAGTACGTTCCTGAAGATTTCGACGACTCCAAAGAAGACTATTGTAAGTCTACTTACAATAGTATAAAAAGTTGGTATCATTTGATGCAGAAACCTTAGATTTATATCCCCACAAAATTTTATGTTGATTAAGATATTCCCGGAAAAGTTACAAGAAAAAAACTGAAAATCAGCGTACCCAATTATTGAGGTTTTAGCCCACAATTTTACTGTAAATAACTTAAAAGTAGAGTTAACCAGAAGATATTCAATGCGTAAGTACTATTCAATAGTTTTAAAAGCTGAAAGTATATTAATTGCAGTGAAGTTAATAAAAATAAATTTTAGCTGTCAAACTTTAAAGCTGTCTCCTGCAAAGTTTACATTTTAGACTTACAATAGTCTTCTTCGGAGCCGACGATTTCTATTTCATTCACAAATTCATAGCTTAATTACTTGGCGACTATTTTTCGTACTTTTCAAACATTTATTCGTAAATGTTCGTAAAGACACAGAAATATGTTCGTAGAATATTGTCATTTGTTCGTAAAGTTTTGTCAGATGAACAAAAATGTACGAAAAACTGTTTGTAGAAGAACAAAATTGTTCGTCAAGTAATCATTTTATGAACCATGTTTGTAACCAAAATACAAACTTTTACAAATGTTTTTTGTGGATTATACGAACTAGGGTAAAATGAGGTAATTTGGAACCATTTACAGACTCATTTAGAGACTCAAAAGGAATAAAAGCTGTTCCTTTTCTTCTTAATCGTCTTTTTATTCTATTTCGCGGTCCTTGTTTCTCTTTGCTAATCTAAAACGGTAAGAAAATCTCAAATGTCCCAAACTGTAAATGGTTCAAAATTACCTCATTTTACCCTACGAGTCTCTAGTAGGAATTCACAAACATTTACAAAAAAATTTTCGAGATATTTTTTCTCTGTAATATACCATACGAGCCATGTGAGGTATCTATGTCTATGGGAGTTTTTATCTTTAATCTAGAGAAGTAACCCGAAATATTGTTATCAACTCTAATGGCGCCATATGAAAATGCTGGTTCCCCTTTCGCCACCAAAAGCGTAAGTGAAAAAATGATGGGGAAAGCTCTTCAGCATTAAGTAAATCCGACAGATTTAATCACCGCGTAAATCATCGGGATGTTATCCGTGCACCGAGAGAATGTTTTATTATTTAATAATCCTGAGCTTTTGGCGGCCACAGAGAAATATGTGTGGGCTTTTCCTCTCATTTTCATCTTTCATCACCACAATGAAGAATTTCCACCAAGGCGCCGAAATTGCACTAATTTAATACGGAAAATGAGGTCGTTCAGCTAATATTTTTTATCTCTCCCTCAAAGAGAAGAAAAAAAAAATACGACGAAACGTGAATTGGAAAATTTCATTGGTTTTTCACCGCATCTCTGGGCTTGGGAAAATTGTTCTGTGGGTGGCAGGAGAGTGAAAGAACACCAATTTTCTTTTAAAGCGGGATGGAGACCAAAAAGAACAAATTGTTTGCCTTGGATAGTGAGTCTCAAAGTCAATGTGTTTTTCTTCTTTTCTTTGCGAGTTTTTTTTTTATTTTTGGGGGAGGAAATTGCTAGGGCGCGTTTTTTATTATAACGCGAGAAGAGTAGGGAATTATTGCATTGATGAAATGCGTGAGTGTTTGGAAAGCTCCAATTTACCATTCCTCCACGAAAATATTCCCTGTCTTAATGGCAGTGAAAGTTAAATTGTATGGGAAGATCTTAAGAGAAACAGAGCAGCAGAGAGAGCTACAAAAAAAAACAACAGCAAAATACTTGGGCAAATTATCTATTTGAGGGATGAATTAATCAAATTGAAATAGGCAATTCCCGCATTTGAATTTAGCAATTTAATTATTCATTGCCAAGTAAAACATGAATTTTCCACAATGTCCGATCGTTTGGATATGAAGCATTTTCCACCCTGGTTAAAGTCACAGAAGTTGGCCCTAGAGTGGATAAGAGTCCCTATAATCCCTTTCTGCATAAATTCAACATTTCTCAATACATACACTAGTTCTTCTTATCTCGAACTTCCCAGCACATAAATAATTAAATGGACATTCAGTATCTGCCTCGAGCAAATCACATTCTAAGGGAGGTTCTTAAGGTTTTGCCGGATTTCCCATTCACAAAACTTCCCTTATGTTTAGGATTATTTATTGTGGGGACGAGGTACGATTATTCGCCCAATATTTTGTACATTATGCTCCAAGATTTGTTTGTAATAACACAGGGTTGGTCAGAAGTAACAGGAGAAATTTTCATTAATTGTACGTCTGATAGAAAACTTAAAAAGAGCTTATGCTCCAAGGGGTATCGTTTTGGAGAACTCAAACCAATCTGGCAGGGAATTCATGGAAAACTCAGGGAACTCATAGGGAGCATAGGGAACCCCAAGGAACCCCCAGGGAATCCAGGGGACGCATACATTTTTATTCAGGGAACCCCCAGGCAGCCTAAGGAACACACACTGAGAGAAATCCGAAAAAGTTCAAATATCATTCCGGTAATGTTTATTTTACCCTGCATTATTGATCCGAAATCGGTGTTAATATTATGCTTTTTAGTGTATTAGGGGTTAAAGTTAACCTTTTTCATGTTATTTCTACCCTTAAAAAGGTGTAAAATTAACATTAAAAAATGTTTATATATTTTAACACCTAAAGAGTGTTAAAGTTATGAGGAAAAAATGTTAATCGCACCCCCGTTTTTTCTCAGTGCATACACTTTTAGAAAACCCTGGGAACCCAGAGGCCCCGTGATATTTTTCTGGAGACTCACGGAAAATTCCGCAGAGTACCCGGGAGAACTCATATATTTTTCCAGAGAACTAAAGGAAAACCCAATGTGAACCTAAGGAACCCATACATTTTTCAAGAAACCCGGGAAACCCATAGGGAAAAGTGCTCTCCATTTGAACGTTCATGCCTTCGAATAATGTGAATTTTCTTTTAGTTTTCCTAAGAGACTTAGACATTTCTATTAAAATATTACTTGGCTTTTCATTAATTGTTGATAATTCCATAATAATTTAGGGTCAATCTTTTATGAAAAAGAAAAGAAATTCACATTATTGGAAGGTATGAACGTTCGAAGGGAGAGCAGTTTCCCCTATATTTTCTTAGGGAATTTGCAAAACCAATACATTTTTTAAGAGAACTTACTAAGAAAAGAACTCGAGGTACTTAATGCATTTTTCAGGGAACTTAGGGAACCTTAAAATTTTCAGAGAACTCATGGGAAACCTACAATTTTTCAGGAATCCAAGTGTATCGATACATTTTTCATGGAACTCGGTCAACCCGTAATTTTTAAAGAAACCCAGGAATCCTAAACATCTCTTTTGGAACCTGTGGGATCTAGACATTTTTAAGAGACCCTGGAAATCCGTACGTTTCCGGGAAACCTGGGAAACTCAGACATTTTTAAGGCAACTCACATGGAATGAATAAGGAACCCCGGGTACTTATACATTTTTCAGGAAACTCAAGGAATCCCAGAAGGATATCTCTTAACACTTCTTGATTTTACCCAGAGCTTTCGATCCTGATGGGGATCTTCTTCAGTGGTCAACTAAATTGCCTTAAATAAACAGACCACTGAAGAAGATCCCCATCAGGATCGAAAGCTCTGGGAAAAACCAAAAAAGTGTTATCATAGAGTGACTAACCTTTTCACTGGCAATCATTGAAGGTATCCCTCTGAAATCAATTGAGCCTATTCATCATTGAGATTATTACTCGGAGAATCCATAGATTTTCTGAATAGTTACCAGGAACTGATATTTTTTTCAAGGAACCCCGGTTCAATGTGTGCGGTTACTTTAGAAATTTAAGACGATTTGCGTCAGAAATTGACAGATCCATGCGATATTCGGATAAGAACGGCATAACTTTTCCAAATATCTGAAGATCGTTAACAAGGCTCGCAAGATGGAGGGATTTCCACGATCTATGCAGAGAAGAGATCGTAAGTTTGAAACAATATTAGCATAAATTGCCTGGTCGATTTACATGAATTTTCCGAAAATCGCACAATTATCGAATGCCATATTTGCAAAGATCAACTGAACGTCACGATCTTACTAAAACAACAGAAAATTGAGGATCAATCAAAATTGAGGATTGCAGAAATTGAGGGATCAACACGATATTTGCAGATATCAAGAGATTGATGGATCGACGTGATCTTTCTAGATGTTGACGGACCTATACGATAATCTTAGAGATCAATAGATCGGCATAACCTTAATAATCTATTGCAATATCGATAACTTTTTAGGAATAGAGAGATCAACGAAAGATTAACGTGATATTTTAAAGCATTCAGAGATTGATAGACTGGCGCGGTTTTTATAGATGTTGACAGACCGACGAAATATCAGTAGAAATCGACAGTTCGGTATTACCTTTAATATCGATTGATGAGAATTTTGGAAAAACCGACAGATCACCAACTTTTTGTAGATAACGACAGATCGCTACGAATGTTGCTCTGATTTAGAGGTCGTGGTTGCAATCCTTCAAGAGAAAGACAGATCAACGTTATCTTAATATCGATCGACAGATCAGCGGTAATTTTGCAGAAATCGATCCATCCGATATTTTGCAGAGATCGTTAGATTGGCTCGTTCTTCGTGCATATCCATAAATCTATGTGATGTTTGCGGAAATTTACAAATCTACTGATTTATATATATTTTTTAATAGAGATCAAAGGTTGTCGAAATTTTTGATGTTGAGGTTTGTCGAAACCGACAGATTGTCAACTTTTTGTGATTGTCAATTTTTGAGATCGACAATTTTTGAGACGAGATTTTTGCAGAAAGCGATAGATCATCAACTTTTTGTGGAGAACCATTGATTACTCGATGTTTTTAGAGAGCAACCTGGTCAGCATTATTTTGCATTCGATAGGTTTTTTTTGCAATGAAAAACAGATCGATAAGATTGTTGCTTGTGCAGAGATTGAACAGATCTGTTCAGAGCGCGACAGATCGACATATCGACATTATCTGTGTCTTTATAGACGGATCGACACATTATTTGTAGAGATCAAAAAATTGATACAATCTTTGCAGATATTATTTATTAGATTAACACAAATTTAGCAAAGATCGACACGTTATTTACAGACTTAAAGAAATAGCAGATGAGCTCTATTTTTATAGATATCCACAGATCGACATAATATTTTAGGAAATCAACAAATCGCCAGATTTGTATGACCCTTACGGAGACCGATAGGTTGCAGATAGTTTTTTAGAAGACAGGTCGCTAACAAGAGGAAGACAACCAATACGAAATTTGCTTAGATCAACGCGATCTTTGTACTAATTAAAAGATCGACAATTTTTTTCGGAAACAAATCTTACCGATCTTACCGATCTTCGATCATAAACAGAAAATTTTAATAATTGATAAAATATCAATAATCAAATTTTCTAAATTTTTAATTTTACGCAAGTTTTATTAAATATTATTTGAAAAGATCATTAAACTTTAGATAAACCATTTTATTAGAATTCATGAGTTAGTCCCAAAAACCTTCGGCATTATAGGGAAGACAACAAATCACAGAAAGACATGTGTGGCATATTGCGATTAGAGAAAAGGGTTTTCCCAATAAATCTCCCCTGAAGATAATTCAATTAAACTCACATGGAATTTAGCATAAGACCAACTCTCATAAATTGCAATTTTTCGAGAGGAAGAAAGTCAGATGGGGGGTGCTTTAGAAAGTAGAAATTAATTTGCTGACTTTTTCTTCATCAACTCGATGCTGTGCGTTGCATTAAAAAGTATTTAAGGTAATTTAGAGGAGTGTGACTAAAACAAGTGTCTCATTCGCCAGGTGTTTTCCTTTCTCAGCATCTATTACTTCTTTATTTATTTTTTTGTTTTTTTTTCAGGAGCGTAATTTAAAACAGAGCCGTGGAAAAAATTCTCAGAAGGGCAATTAGTTGAAAGAAATGATGTACATTCACCCTTGATCTCCTGGCGCGTTCTGTATATTTTTTTTCTACCAACTCGAAGTAATAATCTCATGTTCTGCAACATTATGTTAATGGTAATTTATATGAAGAAGGAAACTTTTCACATTTTGTGGAGAAAATCAAAATTGATTGCAATTGTTGTTACTCTTGTGAGTTTTAGTTTTCTTCTATCCATATTTGCCGCCTTTTCTCTGTAGAAGATATTCTGAATCATCGAAGAAACTAACACCTCACATAATGAGATTTTTTTCCTCAGAGGAGAATTATACTGCTAAGTACAGCCATGGGACTTTACAATGATTTGAAAAGTTTAAAATTTGATTTTTAGCTTTCTACATTTTTTTTCTACAATAAAAGCTTTGCATTAGATAACTTGGTACTTTGGTAGAATCTTAATGTTTGGGTCAATGTTGTGCAAAGTCTTAGTACATAAATTCATTGTCTGTCTCACAGAAAAACATGTTAAGAAGTTTATGCAAAAGGGAAAGCAAGCATTTTCTTGCCATTCATCCAATGACTCCATCCAACCCCCAAACTCTGTCTTTTATTGTTGGTCTCGAAGGATGGTTTTGTTGGGAATTTTCAGCCGTGTGACAAAGGGGCGGAAGGAGTGAGAAGATGGTGGCTGTTGCACGTAATCACCGACAAATTTACTGCATTCTTGCTATGCAAATTACACACAGAAAGACAATTAACAACCTCTGAAATGCGCTTTCTCACTCACCCTAAAAATGACTGTGCCAAACGACGACGATTTTGTTCTTGGACAAGGTAAGGCTATTACAAGAGTTGGTGTACATGTACACGTGTACACAGTATTTTATGTAGAAAAATTTGAGACAGTGATTTTTTGTAAGACCAGAGGCTTAATTCCCAAACTGTACTATAACTTGTAGCAATTGTATCTTAGGGGATACTGGGGCAAAATGTCACAAAATGTGGTTATTTTTTCTTACGAAATACATTTATCGAACCGTCTTCTAAAAGGTAATTTTGTGACCATTCTCAAAAATGCTGGGGCAAATAGTATCAGGCATGGGCTAAAGTTATTACATTTTGATTCGCTTTATTACGGACTCCCGTAAATTTAAAAAAATATACATAAACTATCCTTAGTTTTTACTAAATATTTTATTTATATCGGCTACACATCTACATATGTTGGCTTGGCACCATCGACTGACTGACACTTCAATTATTATCCCGGTTATCCGGGTTTGCTTTGCGGCAGTGCTGCCAACTGATACAACAATACAGTTGACATTTTCATATGAAATTTATTCCTCAACACCTTTGTAAAACAGCGTTTTCTCTATTTTAAACGAGAAAAGCGCTTTTCAATTTATTTTCCAAAGGCTCACTGGTAAAACTGAAATGATCACCGATGATCCTTTGAAAGTATCATTGTTGTGACACTTACTTATCTACACAATAAAAGAATAAAAACAATGAAATCGTCTTTTTTGGTGTTCGCTCAGATGAGAGAAATATGATATGAGTAATAAGTTTACGATAAAACTTAATCTATCATGATAAATGTACATGCAAAATTTCAAGAGACACTAGTGATCCTTTTAAAGGATCAAATACGATCCATTCTTTTGAAAAGGATGGAATATAATCTAATTTGATCCTTTTGTTTTTACCAGTGCTATTTTTGGTAAGGAAATTCTATTCAAACATTCTGGAAAGGCGAAAAAGTCGAATTGTAGCGATAAATTTGACGAAATGTCGGACGGCTTATTCAGCAATAGTCGAATGACAAAAATATTCGCAAATGTGAGTAGTGAAATTGGAAAAAATTGACCAAAATTCCATAAAAAATAGGAAAAACAATACAAGATGTGAAGAATTATTGAGAAAACAGTGTCTAAGGTGATAGTATAGTACAAAATTGTGGAGTGCATTTGACTTTTTCATTGAGAGTACGTACGTCGATTTCGTACATATGCGGTTGAGAAGGACGGCAAGTGTACTGTTTTTGGCGCGTCATTTTTTCGTACGGAAAAGGACCATCCTTTGGAGTCGCTTTTATTACTTCATGTTAGAGTAAATTTTAAAGCCATAAAATAACTAATGTAACTAACTCAGTTTTAAGTAGGGGGGACTGGGGCAAAATTTGTCAAAACGAAAATTTCAATATTCACTATTTTCTAAAATAAAAGAGTGAGGCTTGAAATTTTTATTTTAGATAGCCTTCATGAACCTTCTTAAACTTACAAAGTTTCAAGGAATTCGAGGAAGGATTATGTAAAATAAAAAATAATGAAATTTTGAACCCTATTTTTGGAATATTTGGCTTACAGAAAATATCAATACTGATTAACTCAATTTAAGCACATTTCTCGTTAAGATAGAGAAAAATTATATTAGACAAAGTTGTAGAGGAATAAATTTTCTATAAAAAAATGTCTATTTGATATTTTTAACATTTACGAGAGTAAAACGTCACAAATTATCCGAAGACTGACAAAATTTGCCCCAGCAATTTTGAGAATCTCCACAAAATCGACTTTTGGAAAATGATTGGAAAATCACATTTCTTTCGAGATATTGGAAAATAGTCTTTTGCAATGTTGTAGAGTAGTAAATTTCCTACAAGAATAGACTCATTATTAAACGTTTAAGTTAAAGTTAAAGAATTAAATATGCGTTTTGACAAGTCTTGCCCCAGTCTCCTCTAATACTCTGAATAAAATTCGACGCGAATACGACTAATTTTTAAGATTCCAATTAGAAGCAATTTCTTGGCCATTTCTTGTAGAACAAAACCCAGTCATTTTTGGGTCAGAGTAATTTTTTGCACATTGGGATATTAGTGACCCATTTAGCTATCTGTATTTGAGTTTTCATTTTTTATAATAAATCAATAAAAAATAGATGTTAAGTGCAGCTAATTACTCTGTACCTCGGATCTAGTTAGACATAGCTAACTACTAAAAGTAACTAATAATTTTTAAAAAGTCATTTGAATTGGTCTAAATGAGTAGAACCTTAGTGTTTGTTAATTAGGTTTCTATTGAACCATAGTTTTTTTTCGTAAGGCAAGTCACTGGGCTTTGTTCTTTTCGAGACATATTATTATTCAATTTGCTTATTGTATTTATAATTATACAGATTGCAATAAAGGAGTGCGTCAAAAAAAATTTGAATTGGTCCAATAATATGGTAATAACCTGACCATTCGAGGAACACTGCCGATCGTTGGTGCTCTTCCCTTATATGAAAAATTTTAAACCGCTATCTTTTTAGGTGTGATTCCTTCATAATCACACATATTTATCTTGAAAGATCATGAACTTAGAAGTTTTCGGTTTGTGAAATTTTGCCCCAGTCTCCCCTACTATACTATGTATAAAAAATTTTCCCAAAAATTTCAATTCAGTGTCCGAAATAAAAGGTCTCCATTAAGCTCATTCATACAAATGATTTAAACTCAAAGCAGGGGCCTCTCGACATTTCATTTTTCTATACGTTTTTGCATAGATGCACTGAAGACTATTGGCAAGTTTTTTTCCTAAAGATAATTGACTTATCAGTTTGATATATTTCGAAATCGTGCATTAAAAGCTATCTAAAAATACATATTTTATAATGTTCACCAAAATTATACAACAACTACGAGCAAATTTGTTTAAGTCGCGGTGCAATATCTGCAAAATTTTTACAAGGAAAAGTGAAAAATAGCTTCATTTTTTATTAGGCTTGATGGGCCACTGCTCAAAGTCACGTCAAGCGGTCAACTTATCTTATGAAGTTCCCGAACTGCCCTTTAATATGTACACCATTTGTAAGACATTCCTTCCCTTGTACTCCTTGGCGTGTTTCTCTGAAAAATAATGTGTCGCAAATTGTACACATATATACATCTAAGGAGAAGATAGTGGTGTGAGAGAGTTCAAGCTGAAATAAACTTGCCTCATTTATTTTCCGGGAAAATTGCAAAATAACTGGAATATTTGATACTGTTCCATCCCCATGCTCTAATATGGTAAAATTTAATATAGACAAATACATAAGGGTTATAATTTTTGCAAAGGCAAAGGATACGCTCAAATTATGTCACATGTGAAGAGGCAAAATTAATTTTATCCAACTTCCGTCAGCAGCGTGATTTCTGGGCTTCAAGGATGAAAAATCCTTCGTGCTGTATGAAAATTCAAGGGAATGAGTATGGAAGGAAAACTCATATAAACATTTAAGGGATGCTCCTCGTGAATTGCGAGGGTGAATTGCTCAAGCTGGGGTGGTTTGTTTAACTAAAAGCATAAAACACCTGTCACCCTCTTAAAAAACACTTTTGCCTATTTCCCATTCTTCCCTCTCATTTAAGTAGTGGCGGTTGCTCAAAAAAAAACTGCGGAGGGAAAGAACAAATCTACTTTAATAAAAAAGTGTAATCTTCATCCCCGTACAACTCATTTCAGGTGTAATTTCTCCTTCGCCCCAGCAAAATACTCAACAAATGAGGCTGTTGGTGCATTTTCAAAATGAAAAATAAACAATTCTTGCAGAGGAAAATTCTTGCAAAAGTACTTTCCTCCGGCAAAATTGATTGGAAAACACAAGGCTAATATCTCTGATTGAATATTTAATTTAATTATCATATTATACGGTATATTAAAATACTATTATTAAGCGCACTTAGTAATACGAGGTGAATTTCAAATGATAATATTTAAACATCAACATATTTGCTTTACAGCCATAAAATCCACTGAAGTGCATTATGGTAATAATTGGACATTGAAAACTGAAAATGTATATAAATTAAAACCTTTTACCTGATTTAGTCCAAAATGAGCTTTTGTTAACTGTATTTTGTTATATTTTAATTTACAAATTCGCTTTTACATTTTCCAATAATCCAGTTTGATTTCGCAGATCTAACTTAATTTTTCAACATTTAATTCATTATAATTATTTTCATAGTTGTATGAACTTTTAATTGAATTAAGGGCTAAAACAAATGGACAACGAAAATGGAACAATGCTCAGCTATGACACATAGTATTTCAAAGTCGCATAGTAAATACAAACATTGGGATTGCTTTTGGCACACATTTTGATCAGGAAAATATGTTGTACTCTTCTTCTTCCTTTGAACATCAAATTAAATTTAGTTCAATCCAATTTTAAATGCGAAAGACTGGAATAGATATTTGTTTGCAAAACTTTTGAGAAAGAAAATTATGTGAATTTTGATTTCATGGCATTTTTGTGATCCAAAATGTTCAATGAAAGCATACATAATTAAAATTTGGACAGCAAGAGATAAAATTTGACCAATGCTCAATTTTGAACCTTGTGCCTCTATAACGCACTTCTTTTTTACATCATAGGATATCAAATTTAGTTCAAACCAATTTTGAATGCAGAAGAGTACGATAAATTCTATATATTCAAATGCTTGAGAAAGAATAAAATCTCAATTTTGATTTCATATAAGTTTCCTTATGGCTCCGGCACACCTTTTAGCTCGGTAAAATTTCATGAAATCAAAATTCGCATCCCTTCATTTCGGAAAAGATTTGCGTAAGTCTATCCCACTCTTTCGGACTCAAAATTCAACTGAACTAAATTTCATTTTAAGTGATGTTCAAAAGAAGAAGAAGAGCCCAAAAGAGTAGGATAGACACATGCAAAGCTTTTAAGAAAAAAATAGCTGTGAATTTAGACTTCATAACATTTCCCTGATCTAAATGGTCTGCCATTACTGCAGAAATATAAATTTAATTAAAAATTTGATTTACTGATCATTTACTGAAGCTGATGTTGCTTAGGATATCGATTTTGATTAGTTTGAAAAGCTTGCCAATAGTTGAAACCGTTTAGACCTTGCCGAACGCGATTTTTTCGCCAAAATACAGCAATAAATGGTAATAAACTGTGATTGGATTCCGGATTTGGTAGTCCTACCACTAGATCACGACCAGATGCGTAGTCTAATCTCTGTGATATGGCCTACATAATGTTTTGCAGCCATTTTGTTGGACAAAAATCTGTTATTGATACACTTTTTCATATAAGAGCGTATTTTACTCAAATACCATTACTTAGAGTGTAAGTGACAAAATTGTACCAATGCATCTTTTTTTAATAGGCTCTACAAAAATATTAGTCCTTCTCCAAAAAAATTCTAATAAGGCACAATTTTTAGCTTTATAATAAAGCTCTCTAACAGAAAAAAAGTTTCAGTCAAAATATAAATTAGATCCTGAGATATTAAATCCTTTACAGAGAATTTTGAAACATTGGTACAGTTTTGTCCGGTAGGGCAAAGTACTCTCCCTTCGAACGTTCATGCCTTCGAATAATGTGAATTTCTTTTATTTACCTTAAGAGAATTACACATAATTATCACGCAATTATAAACAATTGATGAAAAGCAAACTAATATTTAATAAAAATGTGCAAGTCTCTTAAGAAAAATAAAAGAAAATTCACATTATTCGAAGGCATGAACGTTCGAAGGGAGAGTACTTTCCCCTACTGTAAATCTTCTGAACGATCTACTGCAAAGGAGACGTGCTCTACCTTCGAACGACCCAAGCTTTAAATAATTCAATTTTTCAATGTGTTTTAAATAAGTTAACCCATTATAATATTATGTTTTAAAGGGGTAGCGTGGGATACTCATCTGAAATAAACATGGCATATTTCCTTGATATCTTTTTCAAACAAAAATTATAAACAAAAACTTGATTCGAGTTCTTAAGCATATAAAAGTATAACTTAAACTATATTTTCTGAAATTTTCACTTTAAAATCTTTAAAATTTAACAGTTGGGTCCTGATTTTTGGACACTTTTTTTTTTAAAAAAAAACTTGCTTTTCCGTGGACAAGATTTCTCAGAGTAGATTCAACACAAACCAAAAGAAGTAAGTATTTCCTATTAGCGAATGAGTTAAACTCGTACATTTTTTTAGATGTAGATTTTTTTATCTTGATCACAACTTATTTTACAAGACTAAATGTGGTGTAAAATACGCTGAAAATAGAATTTTTGGAATTCTGCCAAAAATCCAAATTCCATTTTTAAAAATATTCTACCGTTCAAGTACGATTTTAACTCATCAGCTAACAGAAACTATTTGGTTTTTTGATTTTAAATGAATACACTTTGAGAAATTTTGTCCACCGTAAAGCATGTTTTTTTTTTTTCAAATTAGTCTCCTAAAATCCGGTCCCAACGGATGAATTTTAAAGATTTTTTGAAGTGAAACTTTTAGAAAATATATTTTAAATGTACTTTTATGATTAAGAACTTAAATTAAAATAAAAATGTTTCATATCAAAGAAATAGAGAATATATGGTGTTTTCCAGTCTCTTTTACCCACACAACCCCTTACTAGCGAGAGTCACAGAGCCAAGTGACTTAGGTTTGGATTCACAATACGGTTATTCGGCTGTAATCTAATTGAAAAAAGTTAACTTGGTTATATGTACACTGAGAAAAAAGAGGATGCGATTAACTTTTTTTCCTTATAACTTTAACACTTTTTAGGTGTAAAAATATATCAACATTTTTTTATGTTAATTTTACACCTTTTCAAGTGTACATGTACATTTAACATGAAAAAGGGTAACTTTAACCCATAATACACCTAAAAAGCATAATATTTACACCGATTTCGGATCAATAATGGAAGATAAAATTAACATGTCCGGAATGTTATTTTAACTTTTTCGGATTTCTCTCACTGTAGGGGAAAGCACCCATGCTTTGTATGATCCCAAGCTTCATACACTGAGAGAAATCCGAAAAAGTTAAAATAACATTCCGGAAATGTTAATTTTACCCTGCAGTATTGATCCGAAATCGGTGTAAATATTATGCTTTTCAGGTGTATTAGAGGTTAAAGTTATCCTTTTTCATGTTAATTTTACCCTCAAAAAGGTGTAAAATCAACATTAAAAAATGTTGATATATTTTTGCACCTAAAAAGTGTCAAAGTTATGAGGAAAAAAGTAAATCGCACCCCCGTTTTTTTCTCAGTGTACACTGAGAGAAATCCGAAAAGTTAAAATAACATTCCAAAAATGTTTATTTTACCCTGCATTATTGATCCGAAATCGGTGTAAATGTTACCCTTTTTAGGTGTATTAAGGGTTAAAGTTACCCTTTACCATGTTAATTTTTATTATTAAAAAGGTGTAAAATTAACACTAAAAAATGTTGATATATTTTTACACCTAAAAAGTGTTAAAGTTATGAGGAAAAAAAGTTAATCGCACAACCGTTTTTTTTTTCTCAGTGTAATGACTAAATATTTTCCTATGTTTCCGACTAAATGCGATTTTATTGAGAAATATAGGTAAAATTTAGTCATTGCGAAGCTTGGGATCGTACGAAGCATAGGTAATTTCCCCTATCTATGATGATTTATTATATTTTAATAATATTGCAGAATTATTCAAATATTTATATTCGTATTAAAAATTTGGCACATTTGGTAATTGTTCACAATGATCGAACAACTTTGTGAATTTTTCTCATCATTTTTTAACTACAAGAAAAAAGAAATAACAGGGACTTTTTGCGGGTGTTTCAAGTACGAAATACATTTTCTCCCGGAATGAATTTTATTGGACAAAGAATGGGCGTCATTGAGTTATTGTGAAATATGTCAAAAGTGTCTCGAGAAAATTGACATGAATGTGGGTTAGTGATGGAGCTTATTTTAGTAAATAGTAACCACTGAGCAAAGTTCAACAGTAAACAAAATAAAAGATGTCAATATGTATTATTAATGTTTATCTATCATTCAACATCTCAATAAATGTATTTAAACAGCCAGAGAATTGGGCATTTATAACTTTTGAAATTATACGGTGCCTTGATATATTGTTTATTTGCATGAAAAATATTTATAAACATTACCCAAAATTAACCAATCCATTGTAAGGTAATTAAATGGGGAAACGAGACAGATATGTCCACGAAATTTTCATTGTAAAATATATTTTCAATCGAGCGACAATTTGTGTCAATTATTAGCAAGGACTTCATTTGCTCAAGCCACAGAAGGTTTTTTTTTTATTTAGAATCTCCCACTTTCCGCCCATTTAAAATGTTTATTAATGTGGCATGAAAGTGATGTAATTTCAGGAGCTTTCATCCTCTGGTATTCTTTTTCTGCACCCAAAAAGCTCCATGCCCATGTCGAAAAAAAAATAGAAGCAAATGTGTGTTGGTGGCAAAATCTGAAGCTTGCTTTTATAGTGAAATTTTAATGAAACCATCTTTGCCACAAGTTAACGAGACTTTGTCATCCTCATCATCATCAGGGTGAAAATGTTTTGGTGGTTTGGGGGATGAAGAGCTTCTGGGATGGGAGTAGAGTTTAGGACGGTTGTATTAAAAATTCAAATCAAATTAAATTGGCGCCCATTTTCACTGAATATTTTAACGGACGGAAATGTAATCGGAGGGATTTTATACTCTCAGCCTTTGGCATCGTTCAGAAGAGCTACTATATGAAACTTCCATGGGAGATGCTTTCATGTCCAAAAACATTGGACATTCGACAACTTCACTGTCGCTTTTGTAAGCAATCACCGTAAGGGGCATAATAAATAGAATTTCAAAGGTACAAGGTTATATAAGTAAGAGAGATGAAATAGATTCCCAGAATACAGATGACATAGCCATTCTTCGAGTCAGCTGTCTAGAGCCATGTTTTTGTGTAATTTATAGATCCTCTATATCACTCGGATAGAGGTCACTGAATCATAATGGTTTCATTCCTTCGTATACGATTAGGCATAAACAGGACATAAAGCCTGCCCCTACGCCTAAGGAACAACTCCACAAGAATCCTCGATTCCATAAACAAAGATCGTGTGTGCCCTGTTCTACCACAACGGGACATCACTTTGATAATCGCCTTCTGAGCTGTAACCAGAGTAGTCAAGTAAGTATCAAACCCCATCAAACTTGATCCTGGACCCAGCCAGGACATGATCTACCACTCGAAAAATGTCCCCGGAATACACTGACCTCAGGCTGTAGAATTGCCTAGCAATGCACCGGAGATCGTCCCTAATTTGTCCTATATGTACGTACACTCACTGAGAGAAATCCGAAAAAGTTAAAATAACATTCCGTAAATGTTAATTTTACCCTGCAGTATTGATCCGAAATCGGTGTAAATATTACCCTTTTTAGGTGTATTGGGGGTTAAAGTTACCCTTTTTCATGTTAATTTTACCCTTAAAAAGGTGTAAAATTAACATTAAAAAATGTTGATATATTTTTACACCCAAAAAGTGTTAAAGTAATGGCGAAAAAAATGTTAATCGCAGCCTATTTTTTTCTAAGCGATCCACATTATCAGCGAGTCGAACGTCACTCCTAGGTATCTAAAAGCATGCGACAGATCCGCTTAAGCATGCTTGGAAGTGAAACACAAGTCCGTTACACCCGTCGTCCCTCGTCCAAAGTCCATCAATATCGTTTTTGATCTCATTAATATTCCCAAGTACCAAGCTCCAAGTGTCAAGTTCTCAAGTTTGCTGTACAACAAAGAAAGAAAAGAATTCGCTCCTAACTAATTTCAAGAAACTGATGTGGCAAAAAGTAGACCAAAACTTGACTAAATATCCATAGAAAAGACTAACCAAGAACCACTGAAATAGATACGATAGGTGTCGAAAGCTCTGGTCAATTGTGTATTTTACTTTTGGATTGCACCCAATACACCAACACTCACCGGAAGGACATTCTGTCCTAAAATAAGAGCATAAATATTCCATTCATATCCAACCAGGTCTTGGTCATCAGAAGATCTTCCCTTATCTGACATCTCACTATGGTAGCTGAGATTCTTTAGAGTCAATTTCGGAGTGCTTGCAACTCGGAATGCGTGAAAATTCGATTGTGAGTTGAATTTTGGGGGTAAGGTATCGCGTCGAGTTAACAACTGTCCTTGTCGGTCGAAATGGATAAAATTGGCTCGACACGATTCAAATCATAATCGAATTTTCACGCATTCCGTCCGAGTTGCAAGCACCCCGAGTTCCAAGCACTCCGAAGTTGACTGTAAAGAATCTCAGTTACCATAAGCTTATTTCGGCTTATCACTGTTTATTTTCTATTTTAAATAATCTGAGTGGGAAAGGGCAACCTGAGAAAAAAAATCATTGAAATCGGCTAATAAACATTAGAGATAGAGTCCGGTCAATTTCGATAGAGTAAGAGTCAGGATACCAGTGGGGTGGAATAGAGACGGTTGCGACCTATCGTCAGAAAAGAATAGATCTCAGATACAAAGTAATAAAATTTCATCGAAATTGTTTCATAAACACTGAAGATGTGGTCCGGCCAGGTTATTTTCCTTTATAGCTCGGGTCAGGGTAGAGCTAGTGCAAAGTGCGACCCGCCGTTGGAAAGCTCTTGACCTCAGCTACAACATACTAAAACTCCATTGACATTAAAAATGGAAGTTCCGAGATATTCGACATCGAATTTTCGAAAATCGATTTTTCGATTAATCTAACCGTCGTCGATTTAATCGGATGAAAATTCGATGTTCAAATAGTTGTAGCATTTGATGAGAGCTTTCTGAATCACCAACATTTTTCAAATTCAGACAATTAGAACCAGACATATGGCCATTTGAAAGTTCAATTTTTGACCCCTTCTAGCTCGAGGCAAGGGGGTTGGGGAGGGGCTTAAATTTTTTTAATCGAAAGATTTTAGGTCCAGCTATAACTTACTAAAATTTGAGCTTGATCCATGCCATAGGGGCTGAGCTATTAAAAAACAAAATTTTTGGGGTATTCCAAAATGGAGGAAGGGGGGGGGGGTGGATGGATCTGACGTCACCACCGGATGTCGTCCACCCGATATTTAACCTTTGCCGTAAACCGCTTGTCGATATCTTTTTCCGTTCTCTCGCCAGAAGCGTTTGTACTACGTAGAATCGGCCGGCCGGACGACCGGACGGCCGGATGTCCACGAAAATCGTTTTTTGGCGGGTATGATATTCGTGATCTATGAGAGTCAAAACGTGTACATGCACATTTTGACCCCAATCTGTCGAGGTCACATTTCACCTCGGACCACAGAAGCTGAGATTGTAAAGAATCTCAGCTAAGTATTTCGTTAATCCGGTATTAGAAGAAGTGGTCGGAATGCAGTAGCGGTGAAGGAAACATTTGTCAACTTAACAATTGTCGTGGAGATGTGACTCATTAGTGTCAACGAGGAGAAGACTGGAGTACATGGCAACCGATCCTGCAGCACTAAGATACCATCAGAACTTCATGGTCGAGTCGTGGAACTTTGACATTTGTCAAAAGCAGCAAATATCTCGAATCCACGGTGAGCTCTGACAACAGTATGAAGATGGAGATCAATGAGCAGAATAGTTTGTTCTCGAAACGTCTCTCGGTCATCGAAGATCCTATCAGACCATAGTGAGGTTCATTGTCATTTAAGGTTTAGAGAATGCCAGCTGAAAGGATGCCTAAAAAACTAATAAACAGTGAGCTTGAAGGGACAAGGATGAGATGACGCCCCAGAAAACGATGGAAACATGTATTGGACAGTGTCCTTAAACAGCTGGGGCTGCTGATGTGCTCAAGGGAGATGGTGGAGAGTCGCTAGGATCAGAGAAGGTTAGTACGAGAGGCCTGATCACTTAAAGGTACGTTGCATCCATCTTAAGTAAGATGAAGGCGGTGAGGTTTTGAAATACCTAATATCAATAGGGGAAAGTACCCTCCCTTCGAACGCTCATGCCTTTGAATAATGTGAATTTTCTTTTACTTTTCCTAGGAGACTTACACATTTCTATTAAATATTAGTTAGCTTATTATCAATTTATAAATAATTATGTGTTAATTAAGTACAATCTCTTAGGAAAAATAAAAGAAAATTCACAATATTCGAAGGCATGAACGTTCAAAGCGAGAATATTTTCAACTAGTCTAAAATTGCCCCACTCTCCTCTACTCTAGTCATTTCATGTAAGGGCCTTAAAAATCCTTGGAAAATAAATCGTAAGCCACTTGTTAACTAAACTTACCAAATCGTCAACGTTTGAAGCTTATTTTTGAGTCCTTCCCTCAAGGGTTGACTTCTTTTCAGCTTTTTACATTTTTTGTGCAATGACCAAAAGAAAAAGCCGAACCTTTCCAACCCTCTTCTTGCGCTTAAAATCCCCAAGAACACCTTTCAAACTGTCATTCTGGCAGAAATATCCTCCTGGAATGGCAAAAAATGCTTGAGCCAGGGAACCGTACATCTAAAAATTGTCCAGATGGAGGTTGCAGAGTATCGACGAGGAAAATTTGATATGACACAGACGCAGTTCCTCAGATTAAAGTCTTTTTGCGGGGGAAGAAAAATAGGATGGGGTTTAGAATATGTTGAGAGAGATTCTTATTTGTTCATATTATGCACGAATGCATCATTAATTTTATCTTATTATTCCATATCATGGATAAACTGTCGACTGGGGATTTATAAGTTGTGTGGGAATTCATGGATGTGTGGATGAGAATTTTGGAAAAGGGAGGTTGAGTTTTGGGGTTTTTGAATTGAGTGCCTCTGAGGCATGGAAAATTCAACCACCATCTTTCATACAGAGGCCCCAATGAGTTGGATATATGTACAGTCTCGTACACAACATAGACAAACATCCAATCCCCTGACTCATCCCCTTCCTGGTACTCGCGCATCAAACACACAAAATCCCAACCCTCCTGCAATTGCATTTGCATGTGCGAACAGCAAGGCAGAAGGCACCAAAGCAAAAGATGACGTGGGTATCAGAGTGAAAACTGGGCTACTGCAAGGGATTATCATAATTTGCGAATGTACACCACCGATTTCCTCTTAGTATTATATACTTTATAGATATACTGGTGGGATATCTTCCCTGGGAGGAAGAGAAACATCCACATCAAACCATATTTACTTTTATTCGCCACTCGTTCGCTTCAGCAAAGTGATGATGCCATAATGAAAATAATGTACTTCTGCTATTTTGGCGCACTTTTGCCCCAAACTATCACCTACAAACCATTCAAAATACTGCGGATACTTCAAAGACATAAACGATGATGGTGTGACTAAATGTGATGATAGGGCACAAGATTGAACATTTACTGTTGCAAGTTTATTTGTAAATTTTATGCAGAACGCCTGAATTCAAACGTAAATTTGTAAAGACCTTAACAGAGCTGTTCGCATTGAACAATTTCTTCTGAAGTTTACAGGTCATCATCATCATAATTTTCAAACGCGTATCCCTATTGGGGATAAGCGGTTCCTCCGCCACTTCTGGAAGATGTTCAGGTTCGATCCCAAGGCGTTCCAGAGCAAGATTCTGAATTTGATTCAGCCACCTTGTCCTAGGTCTGCCTCGAGGTCGACGCCTCCTCACAATGATTTGCATACAAGGGGGAAACAACTCGCGAGCCTAGAACATCTACTAACGAGAATATTGCGAATATTAGCATTTTTCGTGAATATTGCGAATTTTTCATAAATATCGTGAATATTGTGAATATCGCGAATGATTCCTGAATATTGTGAATATCGCGAATAATTCTTGAATATTGCGAATATCGCGAATAATTACTGAATATTGCGAATATTGCGAATATATCCTGAATATTGTGAATATTGCGAATATTTAGGGAAATATTCGAATATTTTCTTCTTGGCATATAAAATTGTGAATATTTTATGTATATTGATTCTACGACATGAAATTTTGGTCAGTTGTTTGCCCCTTGCTTGCATAGCTTTTCTGGGGAATCTCTTTCTATCCATGCGCTGAGCATGTCCATACCATCGAAGTTGTGACCTCTCGACCCAAAGAAGCAGCTCCTTGACTCTTAGTTCCTCACGAATGAAGTTTACAGGTTCACGACCGATTTATAAATTACTCTAAACATCGCCATTATATATATTATTATCGGTTATAAGTCGGCATAAAAATTAGAATCGGTTAAGGTTTGTCAGGAATTCCAAGACCTTTCCAACGAGCCCAAACATGGACCATTCGGTTGAGAAATACGCTCGTAAGAGCCTTTTCAACATTTGACCTTGTAAAATCGTTATTAGGAATGATTCAATGGTATTTTCGTATAAGGATGAAGTGTCTGCCTCGAAAATCTCTAAAATATCGCACGAACTAATCCCGAATAACATGGTTTTAGAAGGGAAGAGGAAAGCGGTCTTCAGAAGTTTAGCTCACTTCCCGAAGATCCCAAAATCCCAATTAAGAATTAATTTTGTTACTGTTTCAGAATCTAACGAGCCAAAACAGAAGTAGATTTTGATTCCCAATAGTGTCTTGGATAAAAGGTAAATGGAACTCTATTTGCACAAAAAGTCGATGAAGTTCGAAGAATTCAAATTCTAATTCAATTTTCATACCAAATTTTCGAACAAAGTGGGAAAAATTTATTAAATATCATACTAAAAAGCTGGCAAAAGAGTTACTCAGTAATTATGGAGTCATTAAATAATGAAACAGGAAGAATAAACGACATTGATTTGTGTTTTTCCTCATAGTAAAGTAGAGGCAAACACATTTTGACACTTGAGAACTTCGAAATTCGAACATGATGTACTTCAGTCACCTTACGAAAGTATCAAGAAGTAAGAAAGTCTCTTTTTTGGATCTTCAAATAGATTTTCGAATTTTTCAAGATCAACTTCTGTACGGAAAGAATAGGTCATTTGTTCTTAATAATCCAATCCTAAGTTAAACTTTCCGAAATATCTTGACTGGTAAGCCATATGGCTAAGCCTTAGGTCTGAATCTTCTAGAATGGGAGAGGTGTGAGAATATGAAGGACATCATAATGATCCCTGAGGCGACTTATGGGGGAGTCCCCCGAAAATCCCAAGTGTCTATCTATAACCGTTTGTCCTCTAAACATGGTGACTGCGGGATAATCGAACGGGCGTACAGACGAACAAACAGCCTGACGTTAAAAAACCCGAAAGTTCAAGTTTCCAAACAATCATTTGAAGTCTTTTGTGTATTCAAAATCACAAGAAAAAACTTTTTAAATAATTAAAATGTTGGACACAAAAAACTCGTCCAAGTTTTTGTAAAAAAATTGGGTAAATACAAAAACAGAAAAATTATTGATACGCAAATTTTCCAATCGATGAATGTAAACCTACCGTAATGTGACCTCACAGCAAAAAGAAGCAAAGAAAAGTCGTATCAATATTCCAAGAGAGAATGAGGAAGGAAGTTTTGTTCTTCCTGATCAAAGGACATTAGACATGACTCCAAATCCACTTCGGAAGAAGTCAAAAAGAGCGATATCGAAATTGTCTCTGCGGAAACTTTTGCATGTTGGCGTCCGTCCAATCGTATAAGTTTTATTTCCTCAACATCTTCCCTATCCAAAGAGGAAAGAGACTACCTCAATGCAGAAGGAAAAGTGCTGCTGGAGAGTTTACCAAGCACGAAAAAAGTCATCCCTTTTATCAATTCAATTCACCCTTGAAGTCCTGTCCCAATTTCCCTGCCAACTTCCCCCTTTCGTCTGTATTATTTATTCTCTTTTGGGGGTTGATTTTTCTGTGAGAGCTAAAATATGTTTCAGCATAAAAGGGATTGAGATGTTTATTTTTCAGGGAAATAATTCAAAATGCAGCTTAATTTTTCATTCAGGATAATATTAGAAGACCGATATCTCATACCGATTGGTTTCTATGTCCTGTAAGAGATAAATGGACAAAGGGTGAAATAGGAAATACAAAAGGAGAAATTAAGATATTCTTGGATAAAATATTTCATTCTAAACTTTATCCAAGAGAGAGCGTTAAGCACTTCTTATGCTTCTTATTGACTGGAATAGGTTAGGCAGGCAGTTCACTGAGGGAAATCCGAAAAAGTTAAAATAACATTCTGGAAATGTTAATTTTACCCTGCATTATTGATCCGAAATCGGTGTTAATATTATGCTTTTTAGTGTATTAGGGGTTAAAGTTACCCTTTTTCATGTTAATTCTACACTTAAAATGGTGTAAAATTAACATTAAAAAATGTTGATATATTTTTACACCTAAGAAGTGTTAAAGTTACGTGGAGAAAAAGTTAACCCATTCCTTACCATGGTATTATACATCATACGCAAATTGAGTGATTTTAGATGATTCATTCCTGGGCTATTGTTATCAGAGTTGCTGTCGGGAATGGATTTTTAGTTATTTTAGTTCTTCAATTACCTGGTAAAAATAGTTTGATAGAGATAAAAATATATTTTGTTATTGTTTTCTTACTTCGCGGAAGGTTATACGAAGTTTTTGCTCAAAAAGGCGGACGAAAAATACGACATTCAGTCGAATTTGTTAAAATTGGCCTTGTTCCTCTTTCCTGATTTGAATTCTAGTTGTCAATTTGTTTTCTTGGATAGTTACTCTATCTAAATTAATAGAGTCTGTAATGAATTAATGCACAGAATTTAAATTCAGTGAGCGTTAAGAAGTGTGTTTGAGGGCGAATCCCCGCGCCCCCATAATATATAAAATTTATTTCTTTTCAAAAAAATCATCTATTAATCTGTAGGAAACTAATCCCAAAATATGAACATTCTATCTCAAGTATTTCTGGTACATTGACTGAATGGGTTAATCGCACCCTTTTTTTCTCAGTGTTGGAAAAGGAAAAATTAAGTATTTGACGAACCATTTTATTTACTGACCTAAATAAATTTTTTACTTATCTAAATTGAATTATTTACTGATTATTTTGAATACTGATCGATTTAACTTTTTACATTACTTGATTTGCTTATTTGCTGACCAGAAATTTTTTCCTTTTCTAACCCATAATATAAATGCGACTTTCAAGATTTTAGTTTCCACAAAAGCCCTGCAATGTTTTGGGATCTATTTATGATGATTTTTCGCCTATATGCACCAATGACCTTGAATAATTCTTTCAAACGTTTTTTCAAGGTCAAATATTAATTGACTGTAGAGAGTGTACTTCGCAATCGATTGAACCAAGTATGGATTCATTTAAAAGGTGTTAGAAACCCGGATAAATCTGTATCGATTTTAGCCAATTATGAACCAGTAATGAACCGATAAATAATTTTTATTTAGAATGTTCACAATCATAATTTTCAGCCATTAGGGGCACTTTTGAATGCGGGGCACTTTTGAATGTGGGGCACTTTTGAAATTGGGATTCTTCACCTATTTTTAAATAAAATTGAGCCTTATCCTGATATAATTTAGTTAGACAAATTGAGAAGCTAAATTACGTTATGATATGGCTCAGTTCCACTAAAACATTGGAGAAAAATCCCAATTTCAAAGATGCCCTACTTTGAAAGGTACCCTACTTCTCCCAATACCGAAATATTTCATAAATTTCAGTCGTTTTCTTCAACCTACAACGTTTAAAATCCTGTGTTATTCAGAAAGAAATGTTGGTTGTAAAAATTGATAGACATTCAAGATCGGTATTAACTGAAAAGGGTATGGGTCTGATTTTTGCGCCCTCCCCATTCCGTGTTGCATAAAAAGGTCGAAGGGCGTCGGAGAAATTTGAGTTGGTTGGGAAAGTCATTGACTGCAGCAGTTGACGTATGTTCACAAATGTGGAAAAGTGCTTTCCCGACAGTTTCTTCTCCCTGGCACTTCGATGGAATTGATACGCTCGAGGGTACGTTGAGTCTGGGACTCTTGTACAGAATCATCTTCACCCCAACGCCCATCGTATCCGCTTGAGGATGCTCTGTGAAAAGTTTTGAGGTGTTCCCAACAACAGGTGGATGGATGAGTGCCAAGAAGGATCTCCTGCCTGTAAAATTATTAACCTGAAGAGATTTATTTTCCATCTCATTCACCTCAAGTGACTCCATCAACCTTGGCCAAGAAGCTTTGAGACACTGTGGCACTTTACGGTGATTTCCAGGATGGGAAGGATTTTCACTTGAGATATACTTAACATTTTTCCCATATTCTCCAGTTCCTTTGAAAGCAGAGGGGATTGAGAGTGGGGAAAGAGTGCGGGAAAACAAGTCAATTTCATCAGGAAGTCTCACCTGGGAAATGGAGCTCAAGTTTAGCACTGTTTGCTTGTTCCTCACACCCAACTAACCCTCTTCGGGAAAGCTCTCTAAACACCCTCGAGAGGTGCTTTGAGTAATTTCCTCTTGTTCTCCCTAATTACACCAAAAGTGTGTATGTATCAAAATATTTCTACATTTAACATATGACAAATGAGAAAACAACTCTTGTGCATTTGCTTAAAGATGCGGAACTGACGGAAGGCCCTTCGTCAAAATCCTCAGCTTTAATTCTAACTGAAAGTACTGCCCGTAGAAAATCCTCAAGAAATCATACAACAAATAGCTCAGGGAAGTTCGCTGACTGCTCTAAATTATAACATCTAACTTGTGTGTTCAAGGCTATTACTTTAAAAATTGGATTCAAAAGGATCGATTCAAGTACTTAAGTAACGGTTATGTGGTCTATTCTTAGTTTTTTTTAAATAAATTATTAAAATGGGGTTTAGCAAAAGAATGCGAAATTTACCACTTTTGCGCCACCCTTGTAACCACTTTACGGCCACTAGAGGGGAAAGCGCGCTACCTTCAAACGACTCGCGCTGCGAACAACTTATTTTCTTCAGTATGTTTTAATTAATATGCAAAACCATTGGCTCTTGGTCGGATAGATCTCCGACTTGACTCACAACGTTATGAGTTCAGTTCAAGTCCCGTTCGGTGCAAAGATCTGAATGTTTAGAAAAAAGACTTCACTTATGGTTTTTCGACCGTATGGATATTTAAGGCAAGTCAAGGTGGGAGTTCGGTCTATTTTTTTGTTCTTCAATTTATTTCTTCAGCCAACGTTTCGATCCTGGATGGGATCTTCTTCAGGGCCTAATTACAATTAACAAATTCATTATTCACTTTATAAAATTCATTATTCACTTTAGAAAAAGACATTTTCACTGTGATAAAACGTAATAAAAATGCACCGCCTTCGTCGAACAACTCCGGGAGCTTGGAAGGAGCATTTCACCATACGGGAAGGCGCTCCTGGGCGGTCTACAATGGACTTAGCAGATTCTTCCAACACGGGATATGGCATTGTAAAAATGATTACATTGTAATATAAATAAATACCTCGATACGATTAATAAATAATAATAGCTAGGCTAATGCCTCAAATTTCCTAAAAGAATTCAAATCCATTAGAAAATATAGCAAAAAAATCGAGTTATCCGAATGTTAATGTCCAACTAAATAGTATTTAGTATTTTGCTAAATTTGTTCAATGTATATTCAGAAAATGTATAAAACTATATTGCAAAATTCAAAAGCATATTATTTGTCTTACATATTTTGTCTTATGTCCACATAATGTCGTGCAATTATACCAAAAATCACGCAAGATTTAAATATAGCGGCATTTCTGAAATAAAGGTCCGCAACGAATAATAAAAATACTATGTGACAGTTTATAGATTAGGGTTTTTTAAAAATCCATCACTAAATGCCAGACCAACGCTTTTTTGTTCTTAAAAAATATTTTAAAAAAATAATTAAATAATTTGGTTCGAGAATTGGTCAGAAAATTGATTTAACTTCGTCAACTATGAAGAGTTTAATTGAAAAATTCACAGAACTGAATCAATTGGACAGAACTGAACAAGCCCTTCAAATGATTAATAATATTGAAGCAGTGTATAATTTGAAAATAAGGCTGATCAAGCGTTACTGTTAAGCTGGCTATACATTAGACATAATTTATTGAAATATTTCTTTTCAATGTCAAACATTGACAAGGATTGACTCCACATTGCAAAGATTTATTGACATAAATGTTTCAATATTGAGGAAAATTGTCCAGTGTGTAGGCAAATATTGCAATATTTGTTTCAATATGGAACATTTTATTCAATATTTTATTTCATTATTTTGAATGGTTACAAACTAGGCCAAATTATGTCAATAAAAAATTTCAAAGTTACATTGAAATAAAATTTCAAAGAAATTCTAAATAATGGTTAGAAATTCAAGTAATTAATTCTATTTGGCTTTTGTCACAAATCTGAAGTGCTTTTGACATAATATACAAAAAAGTCCCAGGAGATTTGGGATTTCCTGGAGGAAGCTCCAGGAATCCTCTAACCACAGAATGTATCTGAAGTGCTTTGGGCATAATGAACAAGAAAATCCCAGAAGATCTGGGATTTCCTGGAGGAAGCTGGAGAAATCTTCTGACCAACTTGGTTATTTTTGGGTGTTCTTGACATCTTCTTCTGCATTAAAAGAGAAGTTTTAGTACTGCATCATCGAAATTTAGGCACATTTGTCCAAAAATGTCAGGGAAACCTTCGACGAAAGGATTCATATGCCAGCAGAGCTATGGAGATTAATTACTGGATGCGATAATAAATACATATACCCTATCTTATGTACTTTATTTTTCAATTTATAAAAAAAATTTAATTGAGAAAAAATGTGCTTTTTATTTAATTTAAATCTTGCGTAATTTATGGGACAGCCTATATAAGGCGTTCAGAGAATATTGGGACCTGTCGTCTGTACATTTCACTATTATAATAAGGCGTACATTTGTCAGATTTTCTTAATTTTTCGAGTTACAATAACTTGATTTTATTTTAACGAAAAATGCTCTTTGGGTAATGAACAAGAGCTTGAAAGTCATCGACATACCTTGGTCGAAATGTCCGCCAAAACAACCTTTGAAACTTATTTAAAAAATCACACTGAGCATTTCGCTTCTCATGATTAACTTAGAGTGTAGTCCTCTAAAAAGCCCAAGTCGCTATCCCCAACCGTTTGACCTCCATTCCTAAAAAAAATAGCTTCGGAGACAAGGGATTATAGATACTGTTCTCTGTATAAAGTCCGAGCAATAAACGGTGAATAAGAAGGTGTTTGCTGTTAGACGATGCTGACAAAAAACTAAAAATAGCTGTGGTTATTTTCTCATATGGATAGAAGAATTTTTCTACCACCGCCACACCCTCCCAATCCCCAACATCAGTCCACCGGAGTGTACTTGTGCAAGAGAGTTTTATGATGTAACATTTTTAAGGATTTTCGCTTGTGTTATCAAAGTGCTGCAGGCTCTCGTCAGGATAGCCCACCAAAAAAAAGAGAGTCACATGGACGGGAGATACAATAGCCTCCGACTTTTCCTCCTGCACCCACATATACCACCCCTTCGAATAGTGTTTTGTACCTTCTAATACTTTTTTCTTCGCCTTTTTGGGGAAAAACTTTCCTAGAAACCACGGGATCGTCTCGACTTTTTTTTTTCTTCTGCGGAGGGAAAATGTGAAGAGGAAAAGATAAGGAAGAATTTAATCTCTCAAAGCTTTTTTTGCCTCCTGTAAAATCCCTTCACCAATCTCTGGGTATTGTGCTTAAGAAGGGTTTTGACGAGAGGAAAGTCTCAGAATTCCTCTGTATCAAACGCCAAAAATGATCACAGGCTAAGTTTTATTTTTTTTTCATAAAAAATGCACTGAAATTATTGGAGCTTTACAGAAAAGTTCAGTTTTTTTTAGTTTGTAAATCTTATATTTAGTATAGATTACTGTATAATAAAGTGTCTTTCCAAAAAAATTAATAAAAATTTTGGTAGGACTATTGAGCCTAGAGGAGTTGATGGAAGAAAGCCCGTCCTGACTGTAGCTCTTCCGGAACTACTGACGCTCACACTCAACAGGTGCTGGCCCTCTTTTTGGGATTTACAGGCTCAGCATTCGCACTCTGAGAATTTCCATGACAGACTGACTCCACTACACATGGCGCCAGGGTGTCATACCACTTACTCTGATGCTGATCAGGGAGGCAACCTTGAGAATGTAATAGGGGTGGGTTGCCAACGGCGAGGAGCGTAATGACACGATCCCTACTTTGCCTTTATCTGGCGGAAAAATCTTCTACACGGTGAAGACTCTTCCAAGCCAACTGTACCAATTACTGTTCAGCTGCGGTGGTAACTCTGAGGGGTGCTATAACGGCAGCTAACCTCAAGTTACGATATCGCTATTGTTCCGCTAGATGGGATTGTTAGTCCTATACGTGTTATTTCGAAGACACAATCGAATCGGCTCCTCAATCGGTCTCCACCAGTGAAACAAGGAGGACGTCAGATTCATGGCTCTCTTGGAATGAGCAATGGAGCAAACTCCCGGAGGCAAGCGATGAGGGTGATCCAGCATGTTCTGGTCTGGACCCATAGCAATTCTTGCAACAAAATGAGCATGGTAACAATTTGATGGGCGTGGACTATTTTTCAGTTGATTCTAATTGTTCCAAGGGTTGCAAGGGCTTTAAAAATTTGTTTATTTTAAATTTTTCTGGTGATGGAAAATTTTAAGAAATCCCTTAAACTACCCAAGTGCATTACCTTTAATTGGGGATGCTTATCTCGAATTCTTTGTAGAAGGTTACATTTTGCTTTGCTAAAAAAAATAGGTTAAGATTTATGGGAGTTGGTGCAAGCATTCCTCAGAGATATTACTAGGCCCATTTTGTGGGTAGGGGAAAGTGCCTATGCTTCTTATGATCCCAAGCTTCGTAATGACTAAATTTAATCATTGCGAAGCTTGGGACCATGAAGCGTGGACAAAGTGACTTTCGCCTACAGTTTCGACTATTCTCCCTTCGAAAAAATAGTATTTATTATCTAAAACTTCTTCTTCGTGGTATAGGGCATTCACCTAGAAGAAAACTTGTTACCTATACCTATCTCTATCCATTAGTATTAATATCGATCGTTGATCGGAAAGATTTCGGGACCGGATTAAACCATTGTCCTTTATGTAATAGCCACTGAATACCTTCGATGGGATGGATATGGCTGGTACAACTCTCTCTTCCAATTCTGTACTGTTAGTCCGTATACTGGAAGCATCTGAATCAGATTGGAATTTGAAGTATTTCTCGCCTAGCAGAATAAAAAATTGCTTGCTCGTCGTAACATCTTCATTCTCAAATACAGATGTTTTTTTTTATCAAAGTTAATTTGCTGGTGTAAGACAATCGATTCCCAACATACTCAGTTGTCTCTTAATCTCCTATTTACCGGATTTCTAATAGGGAAAAGTGCCAATACTATGTACGATCGCAAGCTGCATAACGACTAAATTTCTTCTATGTTTCTGAATAAATGTGACTCCGCAAATATTTCAAAAACAAGACACTTTACCTAGTTTTTAAAGTATGGGTGCGATGAGTCACATTTATTGAGAAACATTGGAAAAATTTAGTCATTATGAAGCTTGCGATCAAACGATGCATGGGCACTTTTCCCTACTTCAGGATTTTCATGGAATAACGTTGTAGGTTCTTTTTATACAGCATCTTTTAGGTCTCCAACCATTCCTGCTGCTAGTGTGGGTGCGTTTTTATAGGTATTGATATAAGATTAAGAATTGAGAATTCTTACCCGCATTTAAGAGAAGGATGCTCTGACAGATTTTTGGTCCTGTATATGAGGAGGGACGTTTCCGAAGTCAATACAACCATGAGATTTATTATTATTATTATTATTGTATTAATAAAATGACTGCTATTGAGAAAAATTCTCTTGAAAGCACAAAGGAATTATAAATGGTTTAAAATAGAGTTAGAGTCCACCGCCGTCTTAGCGTTGGTGACCAACCTCCAGAGCCAATCGGTGGCAATGCTCCTTCGCAGGCTGTATATGCCATCTGAGCCAATCAAAAACCAAGAAGCATAGACTGTACAATATTAAGAGTACTATTAAGAGAAAAAAAGCAAAGCTACCATGAGGTAACTGTCGTCAAGGAAATACGCCTCAATAGGCTCCGATGAATTGATCATCTGGTTCGCAAGGATGAGGATGACTCAGCCTGTAAAATCTTTAGAGATCTATGTGGGAATAAACCGACGTGAAATGCAATCAAGAGTAGCGGTTCCAGAAGTCGTCGGGAAACTAACAAATTCACTCAAGGAAACACATCAACTATCTCCAAAGCTTTCGGCTCGGTCTCCAAGTCTTTATTAGTGGCTGGTGCAAAGAAAAAGAGCCACATTTTATTAAAAGTTTCTCAAATACATACAATTTTTCAACAACTCAAGCGATTTTGGTGAAGTCTTTCAATTTTTTCCTCTGAGTGAGACTTGTTCGGATTTTTGGTCAGTATTGCAACATGGCATGCAAGGGAACGGGTGCACTACTGATTTGATGATTTTACAGGGAAGTAAGATCTCTGCAGATCTCTGCAGAAAAACTAGAAACGAATTTAAATCATCATCGGTCAAAAACCATTTCCTCATCTTTGGACTCCCAGGAGAATTCAAGAAGAAAGAAAATATATCAAAATTTTGCCAAAAGTTGAACAAAATTGTTAAAGGACAATGTATAGTAGTACCCCCGTTCCCTTTCATGTTCTGTTGCAATATTAACCAAAAACCCTGAACGAGTCTCACAAGAAAAATTAACAAGACTTGAGTGAATTATTAAAAATTGTATGTATTTGAAAAACTTTTAATAAAATGCGGCTCTTGTCTTAGGTCTAGCCACTGATAAAGGCTTGGAGACCGAGCCGAATGCTCTGGAGATAGTTGATGTGTTTCCCTGAGTGATTGTTGGTTTCCCGACGACTTCCGGAATCCCCTACTGTTGATTAGGGGTCTATGCTTCGAGGAAACGAGGTCGACCCAGCCTCCGATGCACCGACGACGTGAACCAGAACGCCAGCTCAATAGGGATGCGGAATTGTAGAACAGTTAAGTTAGTAAGTAGTAAATATAAGATTAACCCTTTAAGGACGACTGGGACACCGGTGTCTTAAAAACAAAAACTTTTTCTTTTGACTAAGAAGGTGATTTTGTCCTCTTTTAAATAATCCAAAAAATAGTTTTGATTTTTGGGACACCGGTGTCCTATTCGTCCTTAAGTACATCCTTCTGAAAAATCTATGTTTTGACAATGAATTACGCAAGAATGGCTTTGGCGATTTTGTTGAAATTCGGTATAAGGTCGGTATGTGACTTAAACTAATTATCCATGAATATCATGTTCCCCCTCCCCGTACTCTTTTGGTACCTTCTATACAAAATGTGCACCTTTTTCCTTATAACTCCTTTCGGAGAAGAAATCTGAACTTTGGCATTTATTACGACTTGTCACTTAAAATTAAACTGGTTGAGCTTAGACTTCCCGAAGATTGTTGAAGAGAGCTTGATTTTACTTTAAATCATAATTCAAACTTTCAAACCAACTGCACCAAAAAAACTGACAGTTTAATACAAAAAGCTTTCTCTGGCACTTAAAAATCAATTTAAAATCACTGGCTATCGAAAATATTTCACCGTTAGAAAGATTTCCAATTAAATAAATTAATTAAATGTCTCAATTGCAATTTGTGTCAATCGAATTTGGCTACAATTCATGAGGAAGACCCAATAGTATGGCCCGTTCACTCTTAAAAATAAAACTAAAAAATAAAACAGACAACACCATAGATTTTTTCATGCATGGGAAATTCATTGGGGATTTTCTCCCTCGACGGTGATGCAAAACAAAAGGGGCCAAGTGGAAAGAGGGAGGAAAATTCATCTGACTGTGGATGGCTTCAGCTGAATAAATTATTGATTTGCCGGATTTGATTACGAATAGATAGCTAACGACACACAAACTTCCCGGTCTCGAGCTTTTTTGGCGGGAAGACCACCCTTTTCTCTTCACACTTTCCCTTAGCTTTTCACGATGTGGTGCAGTATTTTTCTCTGATAATGAATAAATAGGAATTTTTTCCGTGCTGGAAAAAAGTGAAACTGGAAAATCGAAATTGAGGAATTATGCAGGAAAACAGAGTCATAAAAGTAAAATATTTTTATTATGCTACCAGGTATATCTAGCAAATTTGAAATTCCATCAACAAATCTTGGATTTTGGATTTTAAAGAGGGATGAAGATTTTTTTGTTAGGTTTGAGAGATGAATTGTATGTAATTTGGGACTTGTCACGAAAATCCTTGATTCCATCTCATTTCTCTTTCACCTTTTCTTGAGGCGGATGACAGTCTTGTCGGGGGGCTTAAGAGGATGGGGTTTACCAGTCAGGATACTCATTTGGAATATATGAAGAAAGATGAGCTTTTCACACTCAGACCAAACCACCAATCCAGCAAAAATTCTTCACGATTCACGTCACGTGGAAATCACATTTAGACTTGGAATACCCCGAGAGAAAGTCAGGAGAAAATTCTTGAACTGAAATCTTCACAAAACAGACACCAGCGCATTGTTTGGGAGAAAAAGAAGTGAGACAACAAAATTGCAAGATACTGACCAAAAGTGTCAGCTTGCATTAGCACAAACCCAATTCGCTCAATTTCCTGACCTACATTGCTTGACTTGAAGACCACAAGACCTCGTCTTACCTCAGAGAAAAAGGAAGGTGAGAAAATCCATGCGCACTTTCAGGAAGAATAAAATTCTTCAGATGAAGTTTTTCTTCTCAATTTCAAAGAAAATAAACTTCCAAAGGGCTTCTGGATCACTTGGAAGAGATGAAAAGGGTCAGGGTGTCTTTTCTCCAATTACCAAGCATATGCAACTTATTTTATTATCAGCTCTTATTATCAGTGTATTATCTGAGATTTTTCATGGTTTTCAAGATAATAAAAAGAATTTACGATGCAATGATTCATTTCACTTTTAAAAATTAAATAGGGGAACCTGGGGTACCACCAAACACGGGGTAGCGCTAAACACTGCGATTTTTTAACAAATATTCGACTTCTGAGGACAAGACCTATAGCAATTTACAGGCATTATAGGAATATTTTTTCACTAAAGAAATAGTTGAAATAGTTCAAGTAGTTTACAAATAAAAATTAGTGTTTGGTGCTACCCCGTCTTTGGTGTTGCCCCAGTTTCCACTAAGTCTTGATACAAACTTGAATCTTTTGAATACAAACTTGAAAAGAATAACCACATAATCCAAAGAGTTAAACAGGTTATCAAAAAAATATTTTAATCAGTAAAAAAGGAATAATTTTGGTTAGTAAAAAAATTAATTAAAAGGATTTATTGTACCAGAGAAAACAAAATATCATTAATTTTCGCTTTACCAAAAATTAAATGGTGAAATTTGTACTACGAAAGTACTGAACTTATCCAAATTTCATTTCATATTAACCAACTAAGTTTTTATTGGCCGAATCGCTTTTGTTTTTTTAATTGATCAAAATTAACATTTCTTATTGCTCAAAATAGACTTTTACTTACGGATCAAATTTGACTATATTCTAATCCAAATTGAATTTTTCTATTGACCTGTAGGGGAGACCGGGGTAGAATTAGCCACGCATGGTATTAGACAGATGGATGTTATAGCCTGCTCCAGAAGGAATATTGAGGAAACCATTACATATTCAAAGTAAGCACATCCCTTCCTATTCATTGAAATATTTTTCAGCCTGGTGCAAACATTTTTTTTACAAATTATACGCTATGAAAAATTTCATTTGCTGTCTAATTCTACCCCGGTCTCCCCTATATTGACTTCTTTTACTAAACAAAGTTGGGTTTTTAAGGAGCTCAATTAAATGTTTCTACTGATCAAAATTGACTTTTATTGCTCACCGAAATTGAATTCTTCTATTGACCAAAATTGACTTCTTTTATGAAACAAAGTAGATTTTTTACCGATCAAAATTGATTTTCTTAATCATCAAATTTGACATTTATACTGCTCAAAATTTAGTTTTTTTTACTAATCAAAATTGACTTTTTTTACTTAACAAAATAGAATTTTTCTGTTGACCAAAATTAACTTCTTTTATGCATGCAGCACACCTTTTAGATCGGTAAAATTTTATGAAATCAAAATTCGTGTCTCTTTCTTTCTCGAAAGACTTGCATAAGTCTATTCCACTTTATCGGTCTGGAAATTGGACTGAACTAAATTTAATTTGTGGTGATGTTTAAATGAAGTAGAAGACTATGAAAGAGTAAGACAGACACATGCAAAACTTTCAAGAAAGAAGGGGATGTGAATTTTGACTTAATGAAATTTTTCTGATCTAAAAGGTGTGCCGGGGCCATTACTAAACGAAGTTGGTTTTTTTTTACTGATAAAAATTACATCTTTTACTCTTTAAGCCTTCGACACACCTTTTAGATCAGGAAAATTTCATGAAATCAAAATTCACATCTCCTTCGTTCTCAAAGATTTTTCATATATCTGTCTCATTTTCTCACTTAAAATTCCATTGAACTGAATTGAATTGGTTGTGATGATCAAAATAAGAAGAAGAGTGAGAATGAGTAGGGTAGACACATGCAAAACATTTGAGAAAGCAAAGAATGTAAATTTCGATTACATGAAATTTTTCTGAACTAAAAGATGTGCCGCAGCCATTAAAATTGTTTTTACTCACTGATCAAAATTGACTTTCTCATGGCTCTGCACACCTTTTATAAGGAAAATTTAATAAAGTTAATATTCACATCCCTTTCTTACTTGAACTCTTCTTCTTTTTTTTGAACATCTTACCAAATTACCAAATTTATTTCAGTCCAATTTGGAGTCCAAAAGAGTGGGACAGACTTATGCAAATTTTTGACAAAGACAGGGAAGCGGACTTTGATTTCATGAAATTTGACCGACGAAAGGCGTGCCGGAGCCATTACTGCTAATAGAATTTTTCTATTGACCAAAATTGACTTCTTGTATTAAATAAAGCGGTTTTTTATGCCTCCGGCACAGCTTTTAGATCGGTAAAATTTCACGAAAACAAAATTCGCGTCCCCTTTTTATAAGAAGATTTTTATAAATCTATTTCACTATTTCAATCTCGAAATTTAATTTGAAAACTAGATGTAATTTGGTGTGATCTTCAAAGAAAGAAGAATAGTACGAAGGAATAGCATAGACGTATGCAATTTTTTTTTTAAAAAAGAGATGTGAATTTCGACTTTATGAAATCTTCCTGGTCTAAAAGGTGTGAAGAAGTTGAAAAAGCTATTACTGATCAAAATTGACATATTTTCTGCTCCAAATTGTTTTTTTTACTGATCAAAATTTACTTTTTTTTTTAATTGCTACTCATAATAAATAAAGTAAATTAAGTTAATTGAAAACCTGCTCCAAATGGAAATTTTTCGCTACTCCAAATGGAAACATCATTGTTTTCACGATAAATACAGTACTAAATTGTTATATTTATATGTTTTAGTCTGCGGTTTCACTTACGCTGTTTGTCTCCAATTAGAAACTTTCCCTTGTCTCCATTTGGATTAATATGTTTCCAATAGAAGCATTTTATGCTCGCGTATTTTTCTTGTATTTAAGAAGTTTTCAAATTATATCTAAAGAATTTTCACTAAACAGTAATATTCAGTAATAAATATGAACTTAATGCGTTGAATCTTCTGTCAAAATTAAAGCGTCTGGAAATGGTTTTGAATTAGGACAATTACCCTAGCTTTAATTAGAGTAGGGGATAGCGCGCTACCTTCGGACGATTTATGCTTCGCACAAATATTTTTTTTCAGTGTGTTATAAATGATTTAAACTCATTATAATATTATATATTAAAAGCAAGTCCAACTCCTCAAATTTTCAGAAAAGACTAAGGGTGAAATCCAAGGAAAAAAATGATTTGTCCAAAGCTTGAGTCGTCCGAAGGTAGCGCGCTTTCCCCTAAATACTATCATTCTTTGCAAGTTTTTGCCTAAATCTTATGGACTAGTTAACGTCATCGGTTCCATCAACCTATGACGTATCTTTATTTGCTTTGCATTCACGTATGGAGCAAACGACGGTACGAACATCTCCTGCTGCATCAAATGCAACAAAAAATGCAGTTACGAGAACGGTCGATAGAACCGACAACGATATGCCCCAATCGTTTAGAAGTAAAGAAAATTACCCAATACGTATCAATACATCTCTATTGGATTTTCAAAGGTTTGAAGTTAGACGTTATATTGTTTTTGTTTATCGTTTTTAAAAAATTATGTCTGTGAAAAACGTTTGCCACCTTTAGAAGACTTCATGTAGTATAGCCAAGACACCAACTATACTCTTTTTTAAGATCCATCATATCTTTTTTTAAATTTTTAAACTATTTTCATATGATATATGTATTATTAAATATTCTAAAATTTTAATTGAAAACTAAAACTAGAGGGAAAGAAGGCGAAATTGAAATAACACGAATTATTCAATTTAGCTAAGATACAAACCATTTTCATCGTTATTTTTTTTGTATAAATTATGTTTCTTTCATTTTAAATATAATTTTATTATAATGTGAAATATTTTGAATGTTTCAGTCAAATTTCACAAAGGTTTCACATTTGAAGATTTATCATAGACAACAACCTCACTTCATTGCATTCTTTATATAAGAACTTTTTAAATAGAAAAGCGTTTAAGTATTAAATTTCACAAATAATTTAGAGAAATTTAAGTAATTACTGGTCCAGTTGCAAAAGTTTTTCAGTATCAATTTGTCGTATTCTAATTATAAAGTTGTTTTGAAAGATTTTTAACGAAAAATTTAGCGAGCACGCACACCACAAATATTCCAAACAAATGAATAAATTCAATTTTGCGATCATATAAGAGAAAAATGTACTAGAATATCTAGAAAAACAGAGCATACCTCAAAGCATGTATTAGTGATATGATAGCCAATAATTTTCAATAGTAAAGATTGTCACTCATTAAAGCCTTTTCAATTGTATCCAATAATCTTCACTGCACTTAATTCTATGGAATAGGATTGACAATGACATCCCTGATTTTGATTCCAGACTTTCAAAAATGTAATTCTGTCTTTAATTTATAGCATAAATTTGAGGGATTTTCCAATATATTGTTGATTAAAATATTCGGTGTTTTTTTAGCTGTAACGTAAATGTTTGTGGACAAAAAGTGGCGTTTGCGGAAAATTGGAAATGAGTGTGAAAATCGGCTTTTCTTTTTTTTCATATGTGGGGTGCACCATGTAGTTATTTAATTTTCTCCCAGTGAATAACATCCCGCTGTTAATTCTAATTTTCTCGAATATACCCTCATTGTGTTTATTGGTTGCATATGAACCCATCACCTCTCGCCTTCGACATCCCCCAAAATTGGCCAAAAATTCCTCCTATATCGAATCCATTTGATGGCTTTTTTCTCTGGTACACATTTTGCCAACGTGATAATCCTCCTCAATTTATAAACGCCGCAGAATTCATCGGTGAATTTTTGGGGTGGAATATTGCCACGTTTGAAGTATAGAGGAGCAAGGGTGATTTCAATATTCACCTGTTGATTTTTTTATGGTTGATTTATTGAGTGTGATGCACAGGGATGAGTGAGTTTGCAGAAAAAATTCCCAAGCACTTAATTGAAACTGAAAATTTTGGGAAAATTGCTTAATTGTCTCACTATTCCAGAGTGAACTTTTTGTCCACATTGGCACCATTCAATGCCAAATCCCATGGGGAAAGGGGTGAATTTTCTGGATTTAGGAGTGGGATTTTGTTGGGAAATTTATGATATTGCTAATAAGGTTCTCCTCACCATCGTATGACTTTATGTGAGACAATTTGGTAAACGATTCACCTGATTTATTATTCTGGCATCCAAAACAACCCCTTTGGTAGCTTCTGGGGGGTGGTTTGAGAGTATCATAAAAAGCACTGTACCATGACAATATCGTGTCAGCTGAGTACTTTGGATGACTTGACTTAGTCCTCCACAAATTTACTGTAAAATGTGGATAGGAGGGTGTGACAAGTGCTTTTGAGGGTTGTAAGACATCCTGAATTGTCTTTAGTTAACCCTCAACATAATCTATCTTCAAAATAATTAGATAAAACTTAGAGAAACTTTAAATTAAAAATATGATACAGATGAACGCGCTCTTTTTGCTTTTAAGGACCTCGTGATGTAAGTAGTAAGAGCATCTTTGGATTAAAAGAACTCTGACTTGATTCTTACGGTTATTAGATCGAATTCCACCAGGCCCAATAAATATTAAACATCCTGTAGGGGACTTCTTTAAGACTCTGGCAACGCGATATGACAAATTGCTTTCGAATTCGAACCTCAGGACAGCTTCTTCGAAAATGTGATTCTATAGCCGTGACATTGTCATTTCAGCTCACGTGGTATTGTCAGAAGTGACATTATGTAGAATCAAAATTCAACTAATAGTATTCAAAAAGGAAATTAAAAAACTTTTTAATTTCCTTTTTAATTAAAAATAACTGCAGTTAAAAATAACTGCAAAAAGGTACCTACTGTCA